>NW_027203418.1:0-79353 GCF_024711535.1 Dipodomys merriami | reverse complement strand
AAAACTAACACTAAACCTCACCAAAAGCAAAACCCTCACCCTAACCCAAACCCTCACCATAAAATTTAACCTCACTCAAACACTAACCCTAAATTAACACCAATCCTCACAATAACCCTAACCCTAACCCTAAACCTTAACCTAACCCTCACCCTCACCCTAACCCTATCACTAAGCCTCACCCTAACCCTCACCCTAACCCTCCCCCTAACCCTATATCTAACCCTAAACCTCACCCTCACACTAACCCTAACCCTAACCCTAACCCTAAACCCCACCCTAAACCTAAACCTAACCCTCACCTGCACCCTCACCCTCTCCATAGCGCTAACCCTAACCCTAACAATAACACTAATCCTAACGCTAACCCTCACATTCACCCTCACCCTCAACCTAACCCTAATCCTAAATGTAACCCTATACCTTACCCTAACCCTCACCCTAGCCCTCAGCCTAACCCTAATCCTAACCCTAAACCTCATCCTAACCCTCACCCTCATGCTCGGCCTAAGCCTAAGCCTAAGCCTAGCCCTAACCCTAACCCTCACCCTGACCCTAACCCTAACCCTAACACTAACTCTAACCCTAAACCTCACTCTCACCCTAACCCTAACTCTAAACCTAACCCTAAACCTAAACCTCATCCTCAACCCTAAACCTACACTTCACTCTCACCCTCAACTTAACCATAACCCTAAAGCTAACCCTAACAATAACCCTAACCCTAACCCTCACCCTTACCTTAAGCCTCACCCTAACATTTACCCTCAACCGAACACTCACCCTAACCCTAACACTAACTCTCACACTAAATCTAACCATCACCCTAACTCTAAACCTCACCCTACACCTGACGCTAGCACTCAACCTCACCCTAGCCCTCACCCTAACCCTAACACCCATCCTCACCCTAAACCTCACACTAACCCTAACAATAATCCTCAATCTAACCCTCACCCTCACACTACCCCTAACCCTAACTCTCACACTAACACTAACCCTCACTCTTAAAATAACCCACACCCTCAGCCTAACCCTCACGTTTACCCGTACCGTCACTCCCTCCCTAACCCTCACCCTAAACCTAACCCTCAACCTAACACTCACCCTAACCCTGACTCTACCCCTAAACCTCACCCTCACCCTAACCCTAACTCTAACCCTAACCCTAACACTAAATCTAACCATAATGCTAACGCTAATCCTCACCCTCACCCTCATTGTAACTGTAACCCTAACCCTAACCTTAACAATAACCCTAACCCTAACCCTAACCATCACTGTAACCCTTACCCTAACACTAACCCTAAACCTAAACCTAACCCTCAACCTAACCCTAATCCTCAGCCTCACCCTCACCCTAACAAAACCCTAACCCTTACCTTCACCCTAACCGTAAGCCTAAACCTAACCCTAATTCTAACCCTCACATTCACCCTCACCCTAAACCTAATCCTAATCCTAAACCTATCCCTAAGCCTAACCCTCACCCTAGCACTCAGCCTAACCCTAATCCTAACCCGAAACCTCATCCTAATCCTCACCCTAACCCTAACCTTAACCCTTACCCTAACCCTAACCCTAACACTCACCCACATGCTGGGCCTAAGTCTAAGCCAAAGCCTAAGCCTAACCCTAACCCTAACGCTCACCCTAATTCTAACCCTAACACTCACCCTAACTCTAACCCTAACACTCACCCTAACTCTACCCCTAAACCTCACCCTCACACTAACCCTAACTCTAAACAGAAACCTAAACTTAAACCTCATCCTAACCCTAACCCTAATAATAACCCTAACAAAAACCCTTACCCTAAACCTACCCTAACCCAAACCCTAACCCTAACACTAAACCTACACCTAAACCTAGCCCTAACGCTAACCATAACCCTCACCCTAACCCTAAACTCACCCTAACACTAAACCTAATCCTCACCCTCACCCTAGCCCTCACCCTAAGCCTAACCCTCAACCTCACGCTCAAACTCACACAAACCCTAACACAAATCCTCAATCTAACCGTCACCCTCACCCTCTCCCTAACCCTAACTCTCACCTTAAACCTAACCCTCACCCTACTGTAACCCTCACCCTAGGCCTAACCCTCAAATTTACCCTTACCGTCACGCCCACCTTAACCCTCACCCTAACACTAACCCTCACCTTAACCTTCTCCCTAACCCTAACTCTACCCCTAAACCTCACACTCACCCTAACCCTGTCTCTAACACTAACACTAACACTAAAAACCTCACCCTAACTCTAACTCTAACCCTCAACCTCATTGATACCGTAACCCTAACCCTAACAATAACCCTAACCCTAACCCTAATCCTAACCCTCAACCTCACATTAACCCTAATCCTTACCCTAATCCTCACTCTAACCCTAACCCTCATCCTAACCTTCACCCTAACACTAACCCTAACCCTAAAACTCACCCTAACAATAAACCTACCCCTCACCCTCACCCTCACCCTCAACCTCACCTTAACTCTAACCTTAACAATTACAGTAATCCTAACCCTAAACCTAACCCTAATCCTAACACTACCCTCACCCTCAGCCTCACCCTAACCCTACCTCTAACCCTAAACCTCACCCTCACCCTAACCCTAACCCTAATCCTAACCCAAAACCTCACCCTAACCTTAACCCTAAAACTCACCCTCAAGCTAGCCCTCACCCTAACCCTAATCCTAACCCTAAACTCATCCTAAAGCTCATCCTAAAAATAACCCTAATCCTAACCCTCACCCTCACCCTAACGCTAACCCTAACCCTAAACCTCAACCTAAACCTAACCCTCACCCTCACTGTTACCCCTACCCTAACACGCACCCTAACCCTAAACTTAACCCAAATCCTAACTCTCACCCTAACCCTATCCCTCACCCTAACACTAATCCTCACACTCACCCTCAACCTCAGCCTAAACCTAAGCTTATACCTAACCCTCACCCTCACTGTAACCCCTACCCTAACACTCACCCTAACCCTAAACTTAACCCAAACCCTAACTCTCACCCTAACCCTATCCCTCACCCTAACTCTAATCCTCACACTCACCCTCACCCTCAGCCTAAACCTAAGCCTATCCCTATCCCTAACCCTAACCCTCACATTCATCCTAACCCAAATCACAATCAAACCCTAACCCTGACTCTCACCCTCACCTTAAGCCTCACATTAAGCCTAAACCTAAAATTAATCCTAACCCTAACCCTAACCCTAAACCTCACACTAACACTAACCCTAACCATCACCTTAACCCTAAACCTCACCCTAAACCTAACCCTAAACCTAACCCTCACCCTTACCGTAACCCTCATCCTCAGCCTAAACTTCACATTTACCCTTATCGTGACCCCCACACTAACCCTCACCCTAAACCTAACCCTCATCCTAACCCTAACTCTACCCCTAAACCTCACCCTCACCCTAACCCGAACTCTATCCCTAACCCTAACACTAAAACTCAACCCAACCCTAAAGCTAATCCTCACCCTCAACCACATGCTCAGCCTAAACCTAAGCCTAAGCCTAACGCTTACCCTAACCATTAACCTCACCCTAGCCCTCAGGCTAACCCTAATCCTAAACCTAACACTCATCCTAACCCTCCCTCTATCCCTAACACTAAACCTCAACCTAAACCTAACACTAAACCACACCCTCACCTTAGCCCTCACCCTAGCCCTAATCCTAACCCTAACCCTGATCCTAACCCTCCCCATAACCCTAACCCTAACCCTCACCCTAACCCTAACACTCAGCTTCACCCTCAAACTCAGCCTAATCCTAAGCCTAACCCTAACACTAACCTTAACCCTCAATCTCACCTTAACCCTCACCCTAACCCTAACCCTAACCCTAACACTAAGCCTAACCCTAAACCTCACCCTCAGCCTCACCTTAAATCTAACTCAAACCCTAAACCTCACCCTCACCATAACCCTTAGCCTAACCCTAACCCTAAACCTGACCCTAACCCTAACTCTAAACCTACCCTTACCCTAGCCCTTACCCTAACCCTAATCCTAACCCTAATCCTCATCCGAACCGTCCCCCTAACCCTAACCCTAACCCTTACCCTCAACCTCACCCTCAGCCTAATCCTAACACTAACCCTAATCCTCACCCTCACCCTAGACCACATCCTAACCCTAACCCTCACCCTCACCATAAATCTCACACTAACCCTAACACTAATCCTCAGTCTAACACTCAGCCTCAGCCTAATCCTCAGCCTAACACTCACCCTAACCCTAACCCTGACCCTTACCGTAACCCTCACCCTAGGCCTAACCCTCACCTTTAACCTTACCGTGACCCCCACCTTAACCCTCAGCCTAATCCGAACCCTAACCCTAACCCCCACTCTAACCCTCACCCTAATCCTAACTCTTACCCTAAATCCTACCTTCACCCTAAACCTAACTATAAAGTAAACCAAAACCTAAACCTCACCCTAACCCCAACCGTAATCCTAACCCTAACCCTAACCTTAGGCCTAACCCTAACACTAAGCCTAAACCTCACACTTACCGTCACCCTAACCGTAACCCTAAACCTAACCATAACAATAACCCTAACCCTAATCCTAACCCTAACCCTAACCATAACCCTCACCACAACCCAAAACTTAACCCTAACACTAAACCTCTCAATATCCCGAACCTCATGCTAACCCTAACTCTAACCCTAACTGTAACACTAAAAACCTCACCCTAACCCTAATTCTAAACCTCAACCTCACCATAATCGTAACCCTAACCCGATCCCTAACAATAACACTAACCCTAACCCTAATCCTCAACCTCACACTAAACCTAATCCTAAACCTAACCCTCAACCTAACCCTAACCCTCACACTTACTCTAACCCTATCCCTCATCCTAACCCTCACCCTAACCCTAACCCTAACACTAAAAGTCACCTTAACACTAAACCTAACCCTCACCCTCAACCTAGCCCTCATCCTAACCCTAATTCTAACCGTACTTCTCATCCTAACCCTCACCCTCACCCTAAACCTCACCCTAACCCTAACCATAAACCTAACCCTCAACCTAACCCTAATCCTCACGCTCAACTTAAAGCTAACCCTAACCCTCACCCTAACCCTAAACTTTACCTGAACCCTAACTTTCAACTTAACCCTAACCCTCACCCTAACCCTAACCCTCACACTCACCCTACCCTTACCCTAATGCTAATCCTAACCCTAACCCTAACCCTCAACCTCCGCCTCACCTTAACCCTAACTCTAACCCTAAACCCCACGCTCACCCTAACCCTAACCTTACCCCTAAACCTAAACCTCAACCTAACCATAACCCTAAAACTCACCTTCACCCTAACCCTAACCCTAACCCTAATCCTAACCCTAACCCTCATCCTAACCCTCCCTATAACCCTATCCAAAAACCTCAACCTAACCCTAACCCTCAAACCCACCCTCACACTCAGCCTAACCCTAAGCCTAACCACAAGCCTTACCTGAAACCTAACCTTAACCCTTACACTCACCCGCACCCTCACCCTCACCATAACTCTAAACCAAACCCTAACCCTAACCCTAAACCTCACCCTAACCCTAACCCTAACACTAACCCTCACCCTCACCCTAACACTAAAACAAACCCTAACCCTAACCCTCCCCCTAACCCTAAAATTTACCTGAACCCTAACTTTCAACTTAACCCTAACCCTAACCCTCACCCTAACCCTAACCCTCACACTCACCCTACCCTTACCCTAATGCTAATCCTAACCCTAACCCTAACCCTCAACCTCCGCCTCACCTTAACCCTAACTATAACCCTAAACCCCACGCTCACCCTAACCCTAACCCTACCCCTAAACCTAAACCTCAACCTAACCATAAACCTAAACCTCACCTTCACCCTAACCCTAACCCTAACCCTAATCCTAACCCTAACCCTCATCCTAACCCTCCCTATAACCCTATCCAAAAACCTCAACCTAACCCTAACCCTCAAACCCACCCTCACACTCAGCTTAACCCTAAGCCTAACCACAAGCCTTACCTGAAACCTAACCTTAACCCTTACACTCACCCGCACCCTCACCCTCACCATAACTCTAAACCAAACCCTAACCCTAACCCTAAACCTCACCCTAACCCTAACCCTAACACTAACCCTCACCCTCACCCTAACCCTAAAACAAACCCTAACCCTAACCCTCCCCCTAACCCTCCCCCTAACCCTGTATCTAACCCTAAACTTCCCCATCCACCTAAATCTATCCTTAACCCTAACCCTAAACCCCACCCTAATCCTAACACTAACCCTCACCCTTATCTTAACCCTCACCCTCAGTCTCAACCTCACCTTAATCCTTACTGTCATCCTCACCCTAACCCTTACTGTAACCCTAAAACTCATCCTAACCCTCACCGTAACCGTAAACCTAAACATCACCCTAACCCTAACCCTCACACTCAACCTCACACTCAGTCTAACCCTAAGCCTAATCCTAAGCCTTACCCTAATCCTCACCCTCACCCTATCCAACACTAACCCTAATCCTAAACATCACCCTAAACCTAATCCTTCACCCCACCCTCACCCTCAGCCTAAGCCTAAACCTAACCGTAACCCTCACACTCACCCTCACCCTAACCCAAATCCAAACCCTAAACCTAAACCTAACCCTAAAACTCAACCTAACCCTCACCCTAACCTTAACCCTCACACTAACCCTAATCCTAACCCTGCACATAACCTGCACCCTAACCCTAAATATAACCCTAAACCTCACCCTCAACATAACAATAATCCTAACCATAACCATAAACGTCACCCCAAACCTAACCCTCAACCTCACCCTCAGCCTCACCCTAACTGTAACTCTAACACTAAAATTAACACTAATCCTAACCCTAAACCTAAACCTAACCCTAACCCTAACCTTAATCCTAACACTTACCCTCACCCTAACACTAATTCTAACCCTAACCTAAACCCTAACCCTAACCCACATGTCACCACAACCCTAACCCTCATCCTAACCCTCACCCTAACCCTAACCCTAACCCTAATCCTCACCCTAACACTAATCCTAACCCTAATCCTCATCCTAACCCTCACCCTAACTCTAACCCTAACCGTCACAATAACCCTAACCCTAATCCTAACCCTCAACCTAACCCTAACTCTCATGCTCACTGTAAGACTAACCGTAACCCTCACCCTAACCCTAAACTTAAGCTGAACCCTAAATCTCACCCTAACCCTAACCCTAAACCTCAACCTAACCCTAAACTTCACACTCACCCTCACCCTCGGCCTAAACCTAAGCCTAAACCTAAGCCTAACCCTAACCCTCAGACTAACCCTAACAATTACCCTAATCCTAATCCTAACACTTAGCCTAACCCTCAACCTCACCCTAAACCTTAATCTAACACTAACCCTAAACCTAACCCTCATCCTCAACCTCACCCTAACCCTAACTCTAACCCTAAACCTCACACTCATCCTAACCCTAACCCTAACCCTAACCCTAAACCTCACCCTCACTATCGCCCTCACCCTAACCCTAATCCTAAATCTAACCCTCATCTTAACCCTCACCATAAGCCTAACACTCATCCTCACCCTCACCCTAAACCTAAACCTAACCGTCAACCTAATCCTAACCCTCACCCTCAACATAACCCTTACCCTAACCCTCACCATAACCCTAAACTTAACGCGAACCCTAACCCTCAACCTAATCCTAACCCTCACTCTCAACCTCACCCTCAGCCTAACCCTAAGCCTAACCCTAAACTAACCCTAACACATACCCTCACCCTCACCTTAACTCTAATCCTAACCCTAACCCTCCCCCTAACTCTCACCGTAAACCTAACCTTAACACTAACACTAACCCTAAACCTCAACCTAACCCTCACCCGAACCGTAATTCTAACCCTAAACCTCACCCTCACCCTAAACCTAACTCTAACCCTAACCCAAACCTAAACCTCACCCTAACACTAACCCTCGCCCGCACCTGCACTCTCACTGTAACTTTAAACCTAACCATAACAATAACACTAACCCTAACCAGAACAATCACCCTACCCCTAATACTCACCCCCACCCTCACCCTCAGCCTAACTATAAGACTAAGCTTAACCCTCAACCTAACCCTTACACTCACTCTCACCCTAACCCTAACCCTAAACCTAAACTTAAACCTAAACATAACCCTAACCCTAAACCTAACCCTAATCCTCATCATCACACTCACCCAAGCACAATCCCTAAACTGAACCCTCACCCTAACCCTAAGCCTAATCCTCACCCTAAGCCTCACGCTCAACCTCACCCTAACCCTAACCCTAACCCTCACCCTAACCCTCACACTAGCCCTAATCCTAACCCTAATCCTAACCCTAACCCTCACCCTAAACCTAACCCTAAACCTCACCCTCACCCTAGCCGTCACCCTAACCCTAATCCTAACCTTAAAGCTCATCCAAACCCTCCCCATAACCCTAACCCTAGCCCTCACCCTAAACCTAAACCTCACCATCAATCTCACCCTCAGCCTAACACTAACCTTCGCCCTAACCCTCACATTCACCCTAACAGTAAACCTAATCCTAATCCTAAACCTAAACCTATCCCTAAATCTCAACCTAAACCACAACCTCACCCTAAACCTAACACTAACCCTAACACTTAACCTCACCCTAACAGTCCCCCTAAACCTAACTCTAACCCTAAACCTCACCCTCACCCTCAACCTCAAAGTAACTCTAACTCTAAAACCATAAACCTCACCATCATCCTCACCCTCACCACAAACTTAACCATAACCATAACACTAACAATAACCCTAACCCTAACCCTAACCCTAAACTTAAGCCTAACTCTCACCCTCCCCCTAACCCTAACCCTATCCCTCACCCTAACCATAAACTTAACCCAAATCCTAACTCTCACCCTAACCCTAACCCTAACCCTCACACTAACCCTAACCCTCAGCCTAACCCTAAGCCTAACCGTAACCCTAACCCTAACCTTCACATTCACCCTCCACCTACCCTCCGCCTAACCATATATCTAACCCTAAACTTCACCCTCATCCTAACCCTAACCCTAACACTAAACCCCATCCTAACCCTAAATTTAAACCTCACCTGCACCCTCACCCTCACCGTAACTCTAACCCTAACCCTAACAATAACACTAACCCTAACCCCAACCATCACCCTAACCCTAATGCTCACCCCCACATTCACCCTCACCCTAACCCTAATCCTAAACCTAGCCCTATCCAGAAACCTCAACCTAAACTTCACCCTCACCCTAACCCTAACACTAACCTTAACCCTAAACCTCACCCTAACTCTCCCCTTAACGCTAACTCTAACCATAAGCCTCACACTGACCCTCATCCTAACCCTAACCCTAACGCTAAACCCATCCCTAAACCTCACCCTAACCGTAACCCACACCCCCATCCTCAACCTCACGGTAACTCTAACCCTAACCCTAACAATAACACTAATCCTAACCCTAACCATAACCATAACCCTCACCCTCAGCCTCACCCTCACCACTAACTTAACGCTAATCATACCACAAACAATAACCCTAACCCTAACCCTAACCCTAATACACACACCCAAACTCACCCTCAGCCTCACCCTAAACCTAAACCTAAACCTAAACATAACCCTCACTGTAACTCTAACCCTAACCCTAACACTAACACTAAACCTAACCCTAATCCTCAGCCTCACCATCACCCTAACCCAAAACTTAACCCTAACCCTCACCCTAAACCTAATCCTAAACCTAACCCTAAACCTAACCCTCACACTCACCCTCTCCCTACACCTAATCCTAAACCTAACCCTCACCCTAACCCTAACCCTAAACCTAACCCTAACCCTAAACCTAACCCAAACCCTAACCCTAAACCTAACCCTAATCCTCAGCCTCACCCTCAACTTAAACCAAACCCTAACCCTAACCCCCAACCTAACCCTAAACCTAAACCTAACCATAACCATAATCATAACCCTCATTGTAACTCTAACCCTAACTCTAACCCTAACCCTAAACCTAACCCTAACCCTAAGCCTAGTCCTAAACATAGCCCTCACTGTAACTCTAACGCTAACCCTAACACTAACACTAAACCTAACCCTAATCCTCAGCCTCACCATCACCCTACCCCAAAACTTAACCCTAACCCTCACCCTAAACCTAATCCTAAACCTAACCCTAAACCTAACCCTCACACTCAACCTCTCCCTACCCCTAATCCTAAACCTAACCCTCACCCTAACCCTAACCCTAAACCTAACCCTAACCCTAAACCTAACCCAAACCCTAACCCTAAACCTCACCCTAATCCTCAGCCTCACCCTCAACTTAAACCAAACCCTAACCCTAACCCCCAACCTAATCCTAAACCTAAACCTAACCATAACCATAATCATAACCCTCATTGTAACTCTAACCCTAACCCTAACCCTAACCCTAAACCTATCCCTAACTCTAACCCTAACCCTAACCATAGCCCTCACTGTAAATCTAACCCTAACCCTAACCTTAAGCCTAAACCTAAACGTAATCCTCAGCCTCACCCTCACCCTAACCCATACCCTAAACCTAACCCTCACCCTAACCCTAAGCCTAACCCTAAACCTAAACCTCACACTCACCCTAACCCTAACCCTAATCTTAAACCTAAACCTATCCCTAACCCCAGCACTCACATTCAGTCTCAACCTACCCCTCACCCTAACCCTAATCCTAACCCTAAACCTCATCATAACCTTCACAATAACCCTAACCCTAACCCTCACCCTAACCCTAACCATAACCCTCACCCTCATGCTCAGCCAAAGCCTACTCCTAAGCCTAAAGCTAAGCCTAACCCTAACCCGAACCCTCACCTTCACCCTAACCCTAACCTTAAACCTAACTCTAACCCTTAACCTCACCCTCACCCTAAACCTAACTCTAACCCTAACCCTGAACCTAAACCTCATCCTAAACCTAACCCTCACACACACCCTAACCCTTACCCTAATCCTAATACTTTCACTAAGCCTAACCCTCACCCACACCCTAACCCTCACACTAACCCTAACTCTAACACTAACCCTAACCCTAACCCTCACCCTCAGCTTCACCCTAACCCTAACTCTAACCCTAAACCTCAACCTCACCCTAACACTAACCCTAAACCTAACGCTAAACCTCACCCTAACCCTAACCCTAAAACTCTAACCCTAAACCTAATGCTAAACCTCACCCTAACCCTAACCCTAAAACTCACCCTCACCCTAGCCCTAACCCTAACCCTAATCCTAACCCTAACACTCATCCAAACCCTCCCCATAACCCTAACCCTAGCCCTAACCCTAAACCTCAAAATCTCCCTCACCCTCAGCCTAACCCTAATCCTAAAGCTAACCCTAACCTCAAAATCCTAAAGCTAACCTCAACCTAAACCTCCCCCTCACCCTAAACCTAACCCTAACCCTAACCATGAACCTCATCCTAACTGTCCCCCTAACCCTAACTCTAACCCTAAACCTCACCCTCACCCTAATCCTAACCCTAACCCTAAACCTCACCCTAACCCTAACCCTCACCCTCACCCAAAACCTCAAAGTAACTCTAACGCTAAACCTAACAATAACACTAACTCTAACCCTAACCCTAACCATAAACCTCACTCTCAGCCTCACCCACACCGCAAACTTAACCCTAACCATAACACTAACAATAACCCTAAACCTAACACTAACCCTAATCCTCACCCCCAACCTCACCCTCAGCCTAAACAAAAGCCAAACCCTAAACCTAACAGTAACCCTAACCCTCACCGTAACCCTAACCCTAAACCTAACCCTAACCCTAAACCTAACCCAAACCCTAACCCTAAACCTCATCCTCACCCTAAACCTCACACTAACCCTAACCCTAACCCTAATCCTCAATCTAACCCTCACCCTAACAATAAACCTAACCCTAACCCTAACCCTAACCCTCACCCTTATCTTAACCCTCACCCTCATCCTAAACCTCAACTTTACCCTTACCAACACCCTTCCCCTAACCCTCACCCTAACCCTAAACCTCATCCTAACCCTCACCCTAAACGTAATCCTAACCATCATCCTAACCCTAAAACTCACCCTCAACCTCTTGCTCAGCCTAACCCTAAGCCTAAGCCTGGCCCTAACCCTAACCCTCACACTCACCCTAACCCTTACTCGAATCCTAATCCTAACACTAAGCGTAACCCTCACCCTCACACTAACCCTCACCGTAACCCTAACTCTAACACTAACCCTAACCCTAACCCTCACCCTCAGCCTCAACCTAACCCTAACTCTAACCCTAAACCGCACCCTCATCCTAACCCCAACCCTAAACCTAACCCTAAACCTCAACCTAACCCAAACCCTAAACCTCACCCTCACCCTAGCCCTTACCCTAAACCTAATGCTAGACCTAACCCTCATCCTAACCCTCACCCTAACACTAACCATAACACTCATCCTCACCCTCACCCTAACCCTAAACCTAACCCTAACACTCCACCTAAACCTAACCCTCACCCTCACTGTAACCATTACCCTAACCCTCACAGTAACCCTAAACTTAACCCGAACCCTAACTCTCACCCTAACCCTAACCCTAACCCTCACCCTAACCCTAACCCTCACCCTCACCCTCACTCTCAGCCAAACCCTAAGCCTAAGCCTAACCCTAACGCAACCCTCACACTCACCCAAAACCTTACACTAATCCTAATCCCAAACCTAAGCCTAAACCTCACCCACACCCTCACCCTCACTCTAACACTCACCCTAACCCTAACTCTAAGACTAACCCTAAACCTAACCGTCAACCTCAGCCTCAACCTTACCCTAACTCTAACCCTAAACCTCACTTTTACCCTATCCCTAACTCTAACCGTGACCCTAACACTAAACCTCACCCTAATCCTAACCCCAACCCTCACACTCACGCTCAACCTAAACCTAAGCCTAAGCCTAACCCTTACTCTAACCCTCACCCTCACCATAGCCCTCACCGTAAACCTAATCCTAAACCTTTTCCTCATCCTAACCCTTACCCTAACCCTAACCCTAACCATCACCCTAACCCTAATCCTCACCCCCAACCTCACCCTCAGCCTAACCCTAAGCCTAAGCCTAACCCTAAACCTCAACCTAACCATCACCCTAACCTTAAACATAACACTGAACCTAACACTAACCCTCGACCTAAACCTCCCCCTAACCCTAAACCTAACCCTAAAACTCACCCTCACGCTAACCCAAATCCTAAACCTAACCCTAACCCTCAGCCTCACTGTTACCCTAACCCTCAACCTAACCCAAACTGAAACCCTAACCCTAACCCTAAACCTTACCCTAACACTAACTCTAATCCTCACCATCACCCTAGCCCTCACCCTAACCCTAATCCTAACCCTAAACCTCACCCTAACCATAAACATAACCGAACCCTAAATCTCAACCTAACCCTAAACCTAACCCTCACCTTAACCCTAACCCTCACACTCACCCTCACTCTCAGACTAACCCTAAGCCTAAGGGTAACCCTAACCCTAACCCTCACACTCACCCGAACAATTACACTAATCCTAATCCTAACCCTAAGCCTAACTCTCACCCTCACTCTCACCCTCACCCCAACCCTCACCCAAAACCTAACTCTAACACTAACCCTAAACTTAACCCTCAACCTCAGCCTCACCCTTACCCTAACTCTAACCCTAAACCTCACCCTCACCCTAACCCTAACTCTAACCCTAACCCTAACACTAAACCTCACCCTAACCCTAACCCTAACCCTCACCCTCACACTAACGGTAACCCTAACCCTAACCATAACAGTAACCCTAACCCTAATACTAACCCTCACCCTAACCATAGCCCTCACCCTAACACTAACCCTCACCCTAACCATAGCCCTCACCCTAACACTAACCCTCACCCTAACACTTACCCTCAACCTAACACTAACCCTAACCTAAAACTAAATCTCCCACTAACCCTAACCCTCACCCTAATCCTAAACCTCACCCTAATGCTAAACCTAACTCTAACCCTCACCCTGACCCTAGCCTTCACCCTAAACCTAATTCTAACCCTCAGTCTCACCCTAACCCTAACCCTCATCCTCACCCTATACCTCACACAAACCCTAACCCTAAACCTAATCATCAATCTAACCCTCACCCTAAGCCTTACCCTAACCCAAAACCTAACCCCAAACCTCACCCAAACCCTAACCCTAAACCTCAACCTCACCCTAGCCCTCACCCTAACCCTAATCCTAACCCTAACCCTTATCCTAACCCTCACCCTAACACTAACCCTAACCCTCGCCCTCACCCTCACCCTCACACTAACCCTAAACCTAACACTAAACCTCAACCTAACCCTAACCCTCACCCTCACTATAACAGTTACCCTAACCCTAACCCTAACCCAAAACTTAACCGAAACCTAACTCTCACCCTAACCCTGAACCTAATCCTCACCCTGACCCTCACCCTCACCCTCAGCCTAACACTAAGCCTAACTCAATCCCTAACACTAACCCTCATCGTATCGCTCACCCTAACCCTAACCCTAATCCTAATGCTAACCCTAAACCTAAACCTCATCCTCACCTAACCCTCAACTTAAGCCTAATCCTAACATTAAACCTAACACTCACCCTAACCCTAAACCTCAGCCTAAACCCTAAAAATCACACTAACCCTCACACTAATCCTCAACCTAACCCTCAACCTAACATTAACCCTAACACTAACCCTAACATTAACGCTCGACCTAACCCTACAACTAACCCTAAATGTAACCCTAAACCTCCCCCTCACACTAACCCTAATCCTAAACTTAACACTAAACCTCACCCTAACCCTAAACCTCACCCTCACCCTCACCCTCACCATAACTCTAACCCTAACCCTAACAATAACACAAATCCTAACCCTAAACCTAACCCTTACCCTAACCCTAATCCTAACACTCACCCTCACCCTAACTATAATCTTAACCCTAACCCTCAACCTAACCCTAAACCTCACTCTCACCATAACCCTAACCCTCATCCTAACCCTAACCCAAACCCTAACCCTAACGATAAACCTTACCCTATCACTAACCCTAACCCTCACCCTCACCCTAGCCCTCACTCTAAGACTAATCCAAACCCTAACCCTCACCCTAACCCTAAACATAATAAAACCTTAACTCTCATCCTAATACTAACCCTAAACTTCACCGTAAACCTAACCCTCACCCTCACCCTCACTCTCAGTCTAACCCTAATCCTAAGCCTAACCCTAACCATAAACATCACACTCAACCTAACCCTTACTCTAATCCGAATCCTAACACTAAGCCTAAGCCTAACCTTCATGCTCAAACTCACCCTAATCGTAACCCTCACCCTAACTTTAACTCAAACACTAACCCTAACCCTAACCCTCAAACTCAGGCCCACCCTTACCCTAACTCTAAACCTAAACCTCACCCTCACCCTAACTCTAACCCTAACCCTAAATTTGACCCTAACCCTAACACTAAACCTCACCCTCAACCTAGCACTCACCCTAACCCTAATCCTAACACTAACCCTCATCCTAACCCTCCCCATAACCCTAATCTTAACCCTCACCCTAAACTTCACCCTAACCCTAACACTAACCCTAACCCTAACCCTCCAAATAACCCTCACCCTAACCCTATCTCTAAACCTCACGCTCACCCTAACCCTAACTCTAACTCTAACCCAAAACCTAAACCTGACCCTAACCCTAAACCCTAACGCTCACCCTTACTCTCAACGTTACCTTAACCCAAAACCTAACCCTAACAATAACCCTAACCCTAATCCTAACCCTCACCCTAACCAAAAACCTCACCGTAACCCATATCCTAACCCAAACACTAACCCTCACAGTAACCCTAACCCTAACCTCACCCTATCCCTAACTCTAACCCTAACCCTAACACTAAAAACCTCAACCTAACCCTCACCCTCACCTTCAACATAATCGTAACCCTAAAAATAACCCTAACCCTAACCCTAATCCTAACCCTCACCCTCACCCTAAACCTAAACCTAAACCTAACACTCACCCTAACCCTAACCCTCACCCTTACCGTAAACCTAACCCACATCTTAACACTCACCCTAACTCTAACCCTAAATCTCACCCTAACCCTAAACCTACCCCTTACCCTCAACCTAACCCTAACCCTCACACTCAACGTAAACCTAACCCTAACCCTCACCCTAACTTGAAACTTATCCTGAACCCTAACTCCCACCCTAACCCTCACCCTCACGCTCACACTCAATGTAACCCTAAGCCTAACGCTAACCCTAACCATAACCCTCACACTCACCCTAACCCTAAGCCTAACCCTAACCATAAACCTCAACTTAACCTAACCCTAAACATCACCCGCACCCTAGCCATTACCCTAACCCTAATCCTAACATTAACCCTCATCCTAACCCACTCCATAACCCTAACCTTAACCCAAACAATAACCCTAAAGCTCAAGCTCACCCTTAGCCCAACCTAAGCCTAACCCTAAGCATAACCCTAAACCTAACCACAACCCTCACACTCATTCTGCACCCTAACCCTCACCGTTACTCTAACCCTCACCGTTACTCTAACCCGAACCCTAACCCTAACCTAAACCACACCCTTACCCAATACCTAACCCTAACCCTAACCCTCATCCTCACCCTAACCCTAACACTAAACCTAACCCTAACCCTCACCCTAACCGTCACCCTAACCTTATATCTAAACCTAAACCTCACCCTCACCCTCATCCTAACCCTAACCGTAACCCTAAACCCCACCCTAACCATAACCCTAAACCTCACCCGTACCCTCACCCTCACCATAACTCTAATTCTAACCCTAAAAATAACACTACCCCTAACCCTAACCATCACCCTAACCCTAATCCTCACCCCACCCTCACCCTCAGCCTATCCCTATGCCTAAGCCTAACCTTTACCCTAACACTCACACTCATGCTCACCCTAACCCTAATCCTAAACCTATCCCTATCCCTAAACCTCAACCTAACCCTCACCCTCACCCTAAAACTAACACTAACCCTAAACCTAAACCTCATCCTAACCCTCTCGCTAACCCTAACTCTAACCCTAAAGCTCAACCTCACCATAAACCTAACCCTAACCCTTACTCTAAACCTCACCCTAACCCTAACCCAAACCCACAACCTCAACCTCACCGTAACTCTAACCCTAACCCTAACAAAAACCTAACCCTAACGCTAAACCTAACCCTAACCCTAATCCTCAACCCCACACGCACCCTCAGCCTAAACCTAACCCTAACCCTACCCTTCGCCATAAGCCTAACCCTAACCCTAACACTAACACTAACACTAACCCTAAACCTAAACCTCACCCTAACCGTAACCATAAACCTCACCCTCAACCTAGCCCTCACCCTAACCCTAATCCTAAACCTAACCCTCATCCTAACCCTCCCCATAACCCTAAACCTAACCCTCACCCTCACCCTAACCCTAACCCTAACCCTAACACTAACCGTAATCCTAACCCTCAACCTAACCATCACCCTAACCCTAACTCTAACTCTAAACCTTACCCTCACCCTAACCCTAACTCTAACCCTTACCCAAACCCTAAACCTCACTTTAACCCTAAACCCTAACCCTCACCCTTACCTTCACTATAACCGTAACCCTAAACCTAACCCTCACAATAACCATAACCCTAATACTAACCCTCACCCTAACCACAACCCTCACCGTAACCCATAACCTAACCCAAACACTAACCCTCACACTAACCCTAACCCTAATCTCACCCTAACCATAACTCTAACGTTAACCCTAACACTAAAAACCTCAACCTAACCCTAACCCTAATCCTCACCCTCAACCTCACCATAACAGTAACTCTAACAATAACCCTAACACTAAACCTAAAACTAACCCTCACCATAACCCTAACCCTAAACCGAAACTTAACCCTCACCCGAACCTAACCCTCACACTTACTGTAACCCTAACCCTCATGCTAACCCTCACCCTAACCATAACCCTCACCGTAATCCATAACCTAACCCCAAAACTAACCCTCACACTAACCCTAACACTAACCTCACTCTAACCCTAACTCTAACCCTAACGCTAACATTAAAAACCTCAACGTAACCCTAACCCTCACCCTCAACCTCACCCTCACCATAACCATAACCCTAACAATAACCGTAACCCTAACCCTAATCCTAACACTCACCCTCATCCTAACCATAAACCTAACCCTAACGCTCACCCTAACACTAACCCTCACCCTTACCGTAACCCTTACCCTCACCCTAACCCTCACTCTAACTCTAACCATAAACCTAAACCTCACCCTAACACTAACCCTAACCCTCACTCTCAACCTAGCCCTCAACCTAACCCTAATCCTAACCCTAGTCCTCATCCTAACCCTCACCCTAACCCTAACCCTAAACCTCACCCTAAGCCTAACCCTAACCCTAACCCTCAAGCTAAGTCTAACCCTAACACTCAATGTAAACCTAACCCTAACCCTCAACTTAACCCTAAACTTAACCTGAACCCTAACTCTCACCATAACCCTAACCCTCACCCTCACCCTCAGTGTAACCCTAAGCCTAACCCTAACCCTAACCCTAACACTCACACTCACCCTAACCCTTACCCTAATGCTAATCCTAACCCTAACCCTACCCCTCACCGTCAGCCTCACCTTAACCCTAACTCTAACCCTAAACCTCAAACTCACCCTAACCCTAACCCTAAACCTAACCCTAAACCTCACCCTAACCTAACCCTAAACCTCACCCAGACCCTAGCCATTACCCTAATCCTAATCCTAACACTAACCCTCATCCTAACCCTCCCCATAACCTTAACCCTAAACCTCACCTTCAACCTAGCCCTCACCCTAACCCTAATCCTAAACCTAATATCCTAAACCTCAGACTAACCCTAACCCTAACTCTCACCCTCACCCTCACACTAACCATAACCCTAACCCTCAACCTAACCCTAACCCTCACTCTCACTGTAACCATTACCCTAACCCTCACGCTAACCCTAAACATAACCCGAGCTCTAACTCTCACCCTAACCCTGACCCTAACGTCACCCTAACGCTAACCCTCAACCTTACCATCACCCTCAGCCTAAACCTAAGCCTAAGCCTATCCTTAACCCTAACCCTCATCCTATCCCTCACCCTAACCCTAACCCTAATCCTAATCCTAACCCTAACCCTAAACCTCACCCTCACCCTAACCCTCAACTTAAGCCTAACACTAACATTAATCCTAACCCTAACCCTAACCCTAAACCTCATCCTAAACCCTAAACCTCACACTAACCCTCACACTAATCCTCAACTGAACCCTCACCCTAAACTTAACCCTAACACTAACCCTAACATTAACACTCGACCTAACCCTACAACCAACCCTAAATCTAACCCTAAACCGCCCCCTCATCCTAACCCTAATCCTAACCCCAGCCCTAAAAATCACTCTAACCCTAAACCTCACCCTCAACCTCACCCTCACCCTCACCATAACTCTAACCCTAAACCTAACAATAACACTAATCCTAACCCTAAAGCTAACCCTAACCCTAACCCTAAACCTAACACTCACCCTCACCCTAAACATAATCTTAACCCTAACCCTCAACCTAACCCTAACCCTCACCCTAACAGTAACCCTAACCCTCATCCTAACCCTAACACAAATCCTAACCCTAAACCTAAACCTTACCCTAACACTAACCCTAACCATCACCCTCACCCTAGCCCTCACTCTAACATTAATCCTAACCCTAACCCTCACCCTAACCCTAAACATAATCGAACCCTAACTCTCACCCTAACCCTAACCCTAACTTTCACCGTAAACCTAACCCTCACCCTCACCCTCACTCTCAGCTTAACCCTAAGCCTAAGCCTAACCATAACCCTAACGATCACACTGACCCTAACCCTTACCCTAATCCGAATCCTAAACCTAAGCCTAACCCTCACCCTCACCCTCACCCTAATCCTAACCCTCACCCTAAATCTAACTCTAACACTAACCCTAACCCTCAACCTCAGGCTCACCCTTAACCTAACTCTAAACCTAAACCTCAACCTTACCCAAACCCTAACCCTAACCCTCACACTAAACCTTCCCATAAACCTAATCCTAAACCTCACCCTCAACCTAACTCTCACCCTAACCCTAACTCTAACTCTAAACCTCACCCTCACCATAACCCTAACTCTAACCCTAACCCAAAATCTAAACCTGACCCTAACCCTAAACCCTAATGTTCACCCTTACTCTCAACGTTACCTTAACCCAAAACCTAACGCTAACAATAACCCTAACCCTAATCCTAACCCTCACCCTAACCACAGCACTCACCGTAACCCATACCCTAACACAAACACTAACCGTCACAGTAACACTAACCCTACCCTCACCCTAACCCTAACTCTAACCCTAACCCTAACACAAAAAACCTCAACCTAACCCTAACCCTAACCCTCACCCTCACCCTCACCGTAACTGTAACCCTAAAAATAACCCTAACCCTAACCCTAATCCTAACCCTCACCGTCACCCTAACCCTAAACCTAACCCTAACCCTCACCCTAACCCTAACCCTCACCCTTACAGTAAACTTAACCCTCATCCTAACCCTCAACCTAAATGTAACCCTAACCCTAAACCTCACCCTAAAACTAACCCTAACCCTCACCCTCACACTGGCCCTCACCCTAACACTAATCCTAACCCTAATCCTAATCCTAACACTCACCCTAACCTTGACCATAACCATCATCCTAACCCTAAACATAACCCTAACCCTGACCCTAACCCTACCCCTCACCCTTACTTTAACCCTTAACCTCATCCTAACCCTCACCCTAACTCTAACCCTAACCCTCATCCTAACCCTCACCCTAACCCTAGCCCTAAACCTCACCCTAACCCTAACCCTCAACCTAACCTAACCCTCACACTCAACGTAAACCTAATCCTAACCCTCAACCTAACCCTAAACTTAACCTGAACCCTAACTCTCATCCTAAACCTAAACCTCACCCTCACCCTCACCCTCAGTGTATCCCTATGCCTAATCCTAACCCTAACCCTAACACTCACACTCACCCTAACACTTACCCTAATCCTAATCCTAACCCTAACCCTAACCCTCACCCTCAGCCTCACCTTAACCCTAACTCTAACCCTAAACCTTAACATCACCTTAATCCTAACCCTAACCCTAACCCTAAACCTCACCCTAACCTAACCCTAAACCTCACCCTCACACTAGCCATCACCCTAACCCTAATCCAAACATTAACCCTCATCCTATCCCTCCACATAACCCTAACTCTAACAGTCACCCTAACCCTAAACCTCAACCTCACCCTTAGCCTAACCCTATGCCTAAACCTAAGCCTAACCCTAAACCTAACCCGAAACCTCACACTCATCTGCACCCTCAACCTCACCGTAACTCTAACCCTAACCCTAACCTAAACCCTAAACCTCACCCCTACCCTAACCCTAACCCTATCCCAAACCCTAACCCTCATCCTTACCCTAACCCTAACACTAAACCTAACCCTAACCCTCACCCGAACCCTTCCCCTAACAATAACCCGAACAGTCACCCTAACCCTAATCCTCACCCCCACCCTCACCCTAAGCCTAACCATAAGCCTAAGCCAAATCCTTACCCAATTCCTCACACTTCCCCTCACCCTAACCCTAATCCTAAACCTAACCCTGTCCCTAAACCTCAAACTAACCCTCAACCTCACCCTAACCCTAACACTAACCCTAACACTAAACCTCACCCTAAACATCCCCCTAACCCTAACTCTAACCCTAAATATCACCCTCACCCTAACCCTAACCAAAACCCTCAGCCTAAACCTCACCCTAATCCTAACCTCACCCTCACCCTCAAACTCACCGTAACTCTAACCCTAACCCTAAGAATAACACTAACCCTAACCCTAACCCTAACTCTAGCCATAACCCTCACATTCAGCCTCACCCTCACTGCAAACTTAACCCTAACTATAACACTAAAAATTACCCTAACCCTAAGCCTAACCCAACTCTAAGTCTAATCCTAACCCCCACCCTCAGCCTCAGCCTAACACTAAGCCTAAACCTAACCCTAAACCTAACCCTAATCCTCAGCCTCAGCCTCAACCTAACCCAAACCCTAAACCTAACACTCACCCTAACTCTAAGCCTAAACCTAACCCTAACCCTCACACTCACCCTCAAACTAACCCTAATCCTAAACCTAACCCAATCCCTAACCCTAACCCTCACCCTAACCCTCACCCTAGCGCTCACCCTAACCCTAACCCTAACACTCACCCTCAACCTAGCCCTCAACCTAACCCTAAACCTCACCCTCACCTTAACCCTAACCCTAACACTAACCCTAACCCTAACCATCAACCTTACCGTAACCCTCACCCTCAGCCTAACCCTCATGTTTGCCCTTACCGTCACCCCTACCCTAACCCTCACCATAACCCTCACACTCACCCTAACCCTCACCCTAAAACTAACTAACCCCTAAACCTCACCCTCACCCTAACCATAACTCTAACCCTAACCCTAACACTAAACCTCACCCTAACCGTAACCCTACCCCTCAGAATAACCCTAACCCTCAACCTCACGCAAACCCTCAGCCTAAACCTAAGGCTAACCCTAACCATAACCATAAGCCTCACACTCACCCTAACCAGAACCATAATCCTAATCCTACCCCTAAACCTAACCCAAACCCTCACGCTCAACCTCACCCTAACCCTAATTCTAACCCTAAACCTCACACTGACCCTAACCCTAATCCTAAAACTGACCCTCACTGTAATCGAACACTAAACCTAACCCTAAACTTATCGCTAACTCTCACCCTAACCCTAACCCTAACACTAACCCTAAACCTAAACCTCACCCTAACTCTAACACTAACCGTATAACTCACCATCATCCTAACCATCACTCTAACCCTAACCCAAACACTAAACCTTACCCTAACCCTACCCCTAAAAGTCACCCTCACCTCACCGTAACCAAAACCCTAAACCTAACCCTAACCCTAACCCTAACCCTAATCCTAACCCTCCCCCTAACCATAACCCTCATCCTAACCCAAACACTCACCCTCACCCTAACACTAACCCTAACCCTAAAACTTACCCTCACACTAACCCCAACACTAACCCTAACCTTAAACCTCAAAGTAACCCTCACCCTCAGCCTAACTCTAACACTAACCCTATCCCTAACCCTCCTCCTAACCCTATATCTAAACCTAAATCTCAACCTCACACTAACCCTAACCCTAACCCTAAACCATACCCTAACCCTAACCCTACCCCTCACCCGCACCCTCACCCTCACCGTAATTCTAACCCTAACCTTAACAGTAACACTAACCCTAACCCAAACCATCACCCTAACCCTAATCCTCACCTCCACCCTCACCCTCAGCCTAACCCTAAGCCTAAGCCTCACCCTCACCCTAATTGTCACACTCACCCTCACCCTACCCCTAATACTAAATCTAACCTTATCCCTAAACCTCAACCTAACACTCACCCTCCCCGTAACCCTAACACTAAACCTCAACCTAAATCTCACCCTAACCCTAACCCTCACCCTCACCCTCAATCTCACCATAACTCTAAACCTAACACTAAATCTAACACTAACCCTAACCCTAACCATAAACATAACCATGACCCTCACCTTCAGAATCACCCTCAGCTCCAACTTAACCTTAACCATAACACTAACAATAACCTTAATCCTAAACCTAACACTAATCCTCAACCCCACCCTCACCCTCAGCTGAATCCTAAGCCTAACCCTAAGCCTAAACCTAACCCTAACCCTAACTGTAACCCTAAACCTAACCCTAAACCTAACCCTAATCCTCAGCCTCACCCTCACCCTAACCAAAACCCTAACCCTAAACCTCACCCTAACTCTAAGCCTAACCATAACCCTGACCCTCACACTCACCCTCAACCTAACCCTAACCCTAACCAAAACCCTAACCCTAACCCTCACCCTAACCCTAAGCCTAACCATAACCCTGACCC
This sequence comes from Dipodomys merriami, assembly GCF_024711535.1. Lineage (NCBI taxonomy): Eukaryota > Metazoa > Chordata > Mammalia > Rodentia > Heteromyidae > Dipodomys > Dipodomys merriami. The sequence continues at coordinate 55,097 of NW_027203418.1, read as the reverse complement.
TCACATTCACCCTTAACCTAACCCTAACACTAAACCTAACCATATCCCTAAACTTAACCCTCACCCTAACCCTCACCCTAACACTAATCCTAACCCTAAACCTCATCCTAACCCTCACCCTAACGCTAACCCTAACCCTCACCCTTATCCTAAACCTAACCCTCAACCTCATGCTTGGCCTAAGCCTAAGCCTAAGCCTAAATCTAACCCAAACATTCAACATAACGCTAACCCTAACTCTAAGCCTTAACCTCACTCTCACACTAACCCTAACTCTAACCCTTACCCTAAACCTAAACCTCATCCTAACACTAATCCTAAACCTCACCCTCACCCTCACCGTAACCGTAACCCAAACCCTAACCCTACCAATAACCCTAATCCTAACCCTAACCCTCAACCTAACCCTAACCCTAACCCTAACGTTCACCCTAACACTTACCCTCACCCTAACACTAACTCTAACACTAACCCTCACACTAACCCTAACCATCACCCTGACTCTAAACCTCACCCTAAACCTAAACCTAACCCTCACCTTCATCCTAGCCCTCACAATAACCCTAATCCTCATCCTCACCCTAAACCTCACACTAACTCTAACACTAATCCTCAAGCTAACCCTCACCCAACCCTTCCCCTAACCCTAACCGTCACTCTAACCCTAACCTTCACCCCACTGTAACCTTCACCCTCAGCCTAAACCTCAAGTTTACCCTAACCATCACCCCCATGCTAACACTTACCCTAAACCTAACCCTCACCCTAATCCTCACCATAACCCTAATTCCACCCCAAAACCTCATGCTCACCCTAACTCTAACCCTAACCCTAACCCTAACCCTAACCCTCATCCTAACCCTAAACCTCACACTAACCCTAATCCTAAACCTCAATTTAACTCTCACCCTGACCCTAATCCTAACCCTAACCCTAACCCTAAACCTAAACCTAACACTCACCATTATCTTAATCCTCACCCTCAGCCTAAACCTCACCTTTACCCTTACTATCATCCTCACCCTAAACCTCTAAACCTCATCGTAACCCTCACCCTAACCATCACCCTAACGCTAACCCTCAACCTCAACCTCACCCTCAGCCTAACCCTAAGCCTAAGCCTAAACCTTACCATAATCGTCACCCTCACCCTAGCCCTCATTCTAACCCTAATCCAAACCCTAACCCTCATCCTAACCCTCACCCTAAACCTAATCCTAACCCTCATCATCACCCTCACCCTAACCCTCATCCTAACCCTAAGCCTCAACCTAATCCTAAGCCTCACCCTCACAGTAACTCTTTTCCTGACACTCACCGTAACCCTAAACTTAACCGGAAACCTAATTCTCACCCTAAACCAAACACTAACCCTCACCCTAACCTTAACCCTAAACTTCATCCTCACCCTACCACTCACCCTAACCATAATCCTAAACCTAACCCTCATACTAACCATCCTCCTAACCCTAAACCTAACCCTCACCCTAACCCTAACACTCACCCTCAACCTCACCCTCAGCATAACCCTAAGCCTAAACCTAAACCTAACCCTAACACAGACACTTATCCCAAACCTAAACCTAAACCTAAGCCTAAGCGTATCCCTTACCCAAAACTTCACCCTCACCTTAACACTAATCCTAATCCTCACCCTAACCCTAACCCTAAACCTCCCCCTAACTCTCACCCTAACCCTAACACTAACACTAACCCTAACCCTAACCGTCCACCTAACCCTCACCCAAACCCTAACTCTAACTCTGAACCTCACCCTCACCCTAAACCTCACCCTAACCCTAACCCTGACCCTCACCCTCACCCGCACCATAACCGTAACCTTAAACCGAACCCTAACAATAACCCTAACCCTAATCTTAACCCTCACCCTAACCATAACCCTCAACCTAACCCTATACCTAAACCTCACCCTCACCCTAGCTCTCACCCTAAATCTAATCCTAACCCTAACACTCATCCTAACCCTCCCCCTAACCCTTACTCTAACCCTCACCGTAACCCTAACCCTCACCCTCAACCACACCCTCAGCCTAAACCTAAGCCTAACCATAAACCTAACCCTAACACATACACGCACAATCACTTGACACTAATCCTAACCCTAACTCTAACCCTAACCCTCCCAGTAACTCTCACCCTAACACTAACCCTAACCCTAACCCTCAACCTCATCCTAATCCTAAACCTAACTCTAACCCTAACCCAAACCCTAAACCTCACACTAACGCTAACCCTAAAACTCAATCTACCCTCACCCTAACCCTAAAACTAACCCTAACCCTCACCCTTATTTTAACCCTCAACCTCAGCCTAAACCTCACCTTTACCCTTACCATCATCCTCACCTTAACCCTCACCCTAACCCTAAACCTCATCCTAACCCTCACCCTAAGTGTAAAAATAACCCTCACCATAACCATAACCCTCAACCTCAACCTCACCCTCAGCCTAACCCTAAGCCTAACCCTAAACCTAACCCTAACACACAAACGCACCCTCACCCTGAACCTAATCCTAACCCTAACCCTAACCCTTACACTCCCCGTAACTCTCAACCTAACCCTAACCCTAACACTCACCCTAACTCTCAGCCTCACTCTCACCCTAACCCTAATCCTATCCCTAACCCTCATCCTAACCCTCCCCCTAACCCTTACACTAAACCTCACCCTAACCCTAACCCTCAAACTGAACCTCACCCTTAGCCTAAACATTAGCCTAAACCTAAAACTAAACCTAACACACACACTCAACCTCACCCTAACCCTAATCCTAACCCTAACCTTCCCCCTCACCCTCACCGTCAGTGTAAACCTAAGCCTAACCCTAACCCTAAACATAAAACAAACCTAACCCTTACCCAAATCCTAATCCTAAGCCTAACCCTAAGCCTCACGCTCAGCCTCACCTTTACCCTAACTCTAACCCTATATTTCACACTCACCTTAACCCTAACCCTAACCCTAACCCTAAACCTCATCCTAACCCTCCCCATAACCCTAACCCTAACCCTCAACCTAACCCTAACCCTCAAACTCACCCTCAACCTCAGCCTAAACCTAAGTCTAAACCTAAAACTAAACCTAACACACTCACTCACCCTCAACCTAACCCTAATCCTAATCCTAACATTCACCCTCACCCTCACCCTCAGTATAAACCTAAGTCTAACCCTAACCCTAACCATCACACTCAACCTAACCATTACCTTAATCCTAATCCTAACCCTAATCCTAAGCCTCACCCTCAGCCTCAACTTTACCCTAACTCTAACTCTATACCTCACACTCACCATAACCATAACGCTAACCCTAACCCTAAACCTCACCCTAACACTAACCCTAAATCTCAACCTCAGCCTAGCCCTCACCCTAACCCTAATCCTAACCCTAAACCTCATCCTAAACCTCCCCATAACCCTAACCCTAACCCTAACCCTCAAACTCACCCTGAACCTCAGCCTAAAACTAAGCCTAACACTATACCTAACACTAACCCTCACACTAACCCTAACCATAACCCTAATCCTAACCGTATCCCTCACACTCACCCTAACCCTCACCCTAAACTTAACCATAAACCTAACAATAACCCTAACCCTAAACCTCACCCTCAGTCTCACCCTAAACCTAATTCTAACCCTAAACCTCAAACTCACAGTAACCCTAAGCTTAAACCTCACACTCACACTCACCCTTGCCCTTACCCTAACCCTAATCCTAACCCTAAACCTCATCCTAACCCTCCTCCAAAAATCTAACCCTCACCCTCAACGTCACCCTCAGCCTAACCCTAAGCCTAACCCTAAACTTAAACCTAACACACACACTCACCCTCACTCTATCCCTGATCCTGTCCCTAACCCTAACCCTAACCCTAACCCTCCCCCTAACTATCACCCTAAACCTAACACTAAAACTAAGCCTTACCCTAACCCTCAACCTTAACCTCGCCCTAACCCTAACTCTAACCCTAAACCTCACCCTCATTCTAACCCTAACTCTAACCCTAACCCAAACCCTAAACCTCACCCTAACACTAACCCTAACACTAACACACACCCTCACCCTCATTCTATTTCAAGCCTAACCCTATCCCTCACACTCACCCTAAACCTAACCCTAAACCTCAACCTAACCCTCACCCTCACCCTCAACCTCAGCCTAACACTAATCCTACTCCTAACCCTAACCCCAAGCCTCACCCTCAACCTAACCCTCACCTTAAGCCTAAACCTAACATTAATCCTAACCCTAACCCTCACCCTCAGCCTCACCCTAAATCTAACTCTAACACTAAAACTCACCCTGACCCTAACCCTAACCCTAACCCTATCCCTAAACCTCATCCTAGCCCTAACCCTAACCCTCACCCTCACCATAACCTTAACCCTAACCATAAAGCTAAAATAACGCTAACCCTAACCCTAACCCTCACCCTAACCCTAACCCTCAACCTCACCCTCACCCTCAGCCTTACCCTAAGCCTAACCCTAACCCTAACGCTCACACTAACCCTAACTCTTACCCTAAACCTAAGCCTAACCCTAAGCCTAAACCTCACCTTCAACCTAACCCTAAATCTAACCCTAACCCTAACCCTCAACCTCACCCTCACCCTCAGCCTTACCCTAAGCCTAACCCTAACACTAACGCTCACACTAACCCTAACCCTTACCCTAAACCTAAGCCTAACCTTAAGCCTAACCCTCACCTTCAACCTAACCATAAATCTAACACTAACCCTAAACCTCACCCTCACCCTAACCCTCACCCTTACCATTACACTCAAACTCAGCCTAACCCTGAACTTTACACTTATCGTCAATCCCACCCTAACCCTCACTCTAACTCTAACACTCACCCTAACCCTAACTCTAACACTAACCCTAATACTAACCCTCACCCTAACCCTAACACTAACCATCACCCTAACCCTAATCCTCACCACCACCCTCACCCTCAGCCTAACACTAAGCCTACGCCTAACCCTAACCCTAAACCTCACACTCACCCTCACCCTAACCCTAACCCTAACCCTAATCCTAAACCTCAACCTAACCCTAAACCTAACCTTAACCCTAACACTTACCCTAAACCTAACCCTCCACCTACCCCTCCAACTAAACCAAAGTCTAACCATAAACCTAATCCTCACCATAACACTAATCCTAGGCCTAAACCTAAACCTCACCCTAACCCTAACACTCACCCCCACCTCACCCCAATCCTAACCCTAACCCTCACCCTAAACCTTAATCTCACCCTCACCGTAACCCTAACCATCATCCTAACCCTCACCCTAACCCTAACCCTAAACATTACCATAAAACTAACCCTAATCTTCACCTTCACCGTAGCCCTCACCCTAACCCTACTCGTAAACCTAATCCTCATCCTAACCCTCACCCTAACTCTTAGCCTAACTCTAACCCTAACCCTAACCCCAAAACTCACTCTAACCCTAACACTAACCCTACCACTAACACTAACCCTAAACCTAACCATAATCCTAACCCTAAACCTAACCCTAATCCTCAGCCTCACCGACACCCTAACCCAAACCCTAACCCTAACCGTCATCCTAACTCTAAGACTAACCATAACCCTAATCCTAACCCTCACACTCACCCTCACCCTAACCCTAATCCTAAACTTAACCCTATCCCTAACCCTAACCCTCACCCTAACCCTCAGCCTAGCCCTCACCCTTACACTTATCCTAACCCTAATCCTCACCCTAACCATAACCCTCACCCTCACCCTAACCCTCTCCCTAAGACTTACCCTCACTCTAACACTAACCCTAACCCTAACACTAACCCTCACACTAACCCTAAACATCACCCTAACACTAACACTCACCCTAAGTCTAACCCTAACCCTCACCCTCACCCTATCCTTCACCCTAAACCTAACCCTCATCCTCACCATAAACCTCACTCTAAACCTAACCCTCACACTAACCCTAACTCTACCCCTAACAATAACACTAATCCTAACCCTAAACCTAACTTGAACCCTAACCCTAATGCTAACACTCAACCTCTCCCTAACCCTAACCCTCACCCTAACCCTAAATGTACCCCTAAACCTCACCCTCACCCTAACCCTAACTCTAACCCTAACCCTAACACTAAACCTCATTGGAACCCTAAACCGAAACCTTACCCTCACTTTAAATGTAACCCTAACCCTAAACCTAACAATAACCCTAACCCTAACCCTAACCCTCACCCTAAACATAACACATACCCTAACCTTAACCCTCACCCTAAAACTAACCCTAACCCTCACCCTTATCTTAACCCTCACCGTCAGCCTAAACCTCACCTTTACCCTTACCTTCATCCTCACCCTAACCCTATACCTCATCCTAACCCTCGCCCTAAGCATAAAACTAACCATCATCCTAAACCTAACCATCACCCTCACCCTAGCCTTCAACCTAACCCTAATCCTAATCCTAACCCTCATCCTAACCCTCACCTTAACCTTAACCATAACGATCAAACCTAAACATAATCCTCACCCCCACCCTCACCCTCAGCCTAACCCTAAGCCTAAGCCTAACCCTAACCCTAAACCTAACCCTAAACCTCACCCTCACCCTAGCCCTCACCCTCACCCTAATCCTTACCCTAACCCTCAACCTATCCCTCACCCAAACACTAAACCTAACCCTCAACCTCACCCTCACCCTAACCCTAATCCGAACCCTAATGCTCAATCTCACCCTAACCATCACCCTCAACATAACCCTTACCCTAACACTCAACCTAAACCTAAACTTAAACCAAACCCTAACTCTCACCCTTACCCTAACCATAACCCTCACCCTAACCCTAACCCTAAACTTCACCCTCACCCTAGCCCTCTCTCTCAACCTCACCCTCAGCCTAACCCTAACCCTAAACCTAAACCTAACGCTAACACACACACTCACCCTCACCCTAAACCTAATCCTAACCCTAACTCTCATCCTAACCCTCCCAATTATCCTAACCCTCAACCTACCCCTAACGCTCACCCTCAGCCTAATCGTAAGCTTAGCCCTAACCCTAACCCTCACACTCAACCTAACCCTATCTGTAAACCTCATCCTAGCCCTAAACCTAACCCTCACCCTCACCCTCACAATAAACGGAACCCTAACCCTAATGCTAAGAACAATCCTAAACCTAACCCTAACCCTCACCCTAACCATAACCCTCACCCTAACCCTAACCCTCACCCTAACATTTACCCTAACCCTATCCCTAACCCTCACACTAACACTGACCCTCACCTTAACACTAACCCTAACCCTAACACTACCCTAAACATCAAACTATACTTAAACCTCACCCTAACCCTAACCCTAAACCTCAACCTCTCCCTAGAACTCACCCTAACCCTAACCCTCATCCTCACCCTAACTTCACACTAACCCTAACACTAATACTCAATCTAACTCTCACCCTCACCCTAACCCTCACCCTAACCCTCACCCTAACCCTAACCCTTACCCTTACTGTAACCCTCACCCTCAGCCTAACCCTCAACTTTACCCTTACCGTCACCCTCACCCTAACCCTCACTCTAACGCTAACCCTCACCCTAACCATAACTCTACCCCTAAACCTCACCCTCAGCCTAACCCTAACTCTAACCCTAACCCTAACACTACCCTCACCATAAACCTAACCATAACCATCACCCTAACCCTAATCCTCACCCCCACCCTCACCCTCAGCCTAATCCTAAGCCTAAGCCTAACCCAAACCCTAAACCTCACACTCACCCTCAGCCTAATCCTAATCCTAACCCTAAACCTAACCTAAACCCAAAACCTCAACCTAACCCTGACCCTAACCTTAAACCTAACATTAACCCTAACCCTAACCCTCGACGTGACCCTCCAGCTAAACCTAAATCTAACCATAAACTTAACCCTCACCCTAACACTAATCCAAACACTAACCCTAACCCTAAAACAAACCCTCACACTAATCCTAACCCTCACTCTAATCCTCATCCTAACCCCAACCCTCATCCTAACCCTCACCCTCAGTGTAACCTTAAGCCTAAACCTAACCCAAACACTCACACTCACCCTAACCCTTAACCTAATCCTAATCCTAACCCTAAACCTAAGCCTCACCCTCAGCCTCAACTTTACTTTCACTCTAACCCTGTACCTCACACTCACCTTAACCCTAACCCTAACCTGAAACCTCACCCTAACACTAACCCTAAACCTCAACCTCACCCTAGCCCTCACCGTAACCCAAATCCTAACCCTAAAACTCATCCCAACCCTCCCCATAACCCTAACCCTAACCCTCATCCTAACCCTAAACCTCATCCTCACCCTCACCCTCAGCCTAAACCTAAGCCTAACCCTAAACCTAACCCTAACTCTCACACTCACTCTAACCTTAACCCTAATCCTAATCTTAACCCTAACCTTCACCCTTATCCTCCCCCTAAACTTAACCCTAAACATAACACTAACCCTAACCCTAACCCTCTTTCTCAGCCTCACTCTAACCCTAAACCTCACCCTCACCCTAACCCAAACTCTAACCCTAACCCAAACCCTAAACTTCACCCTAACACTAACCTTAACCCTAACCCACACCTTCACCCTCAGCCTAATTCTAAGCCTAACCCTAACCCTAACCCTCACACTCACCCTAATCCTAACCCTAAACCTCACCCTAACCTTAACCCTCACAATCACCCTAACACTAATACCTATCCTACTCCTAACCCTAACCCTAACCTCACCCTAACCATAACCCTTACCCTTACCGTAAACCTCAACCTCAGCCTAAACCTCACCTTTAACCTTACCGTGACCTGCACCATAACCCTCACTCTAACACTAACTATCACACTAACCCTAACTCTACCCCTAAACCTCACCCTCACCCTAACCCTAACTCTAACCCTAACACTAACCCTCATTCTAAACCTAACCCTTACCCTCACCCTAACCCTAATCCTCACCCCACCCTCACCCTCAGCCTAATCCTAAGCCTAAGCCTAACCCTAAACATAAACCTCACACTCACCCTCCACCTAACCCTAATCTTAACCCTAATCCTAAGCCTCATCCTCAACAGCACCTTAACCTTAACTCTAACCCTATACTTCACACTCACCCTGACCCTAACCCTATCCCTAACCCTAAACCTCACCCTAACCTTAACCCTAAACCTCACCCTCGCCCTCAGCCTCAGCTTAACCCTAAGCCTAACCCTAACCCTAACCCTAACCCTCACACTCACCCTAACCCTAATCCTAAACTTAACCCTCACCCTCACACTAACCCTCCCCCTAAACCTAACCCTAAACCTAACACTAATGCTAACACTAACTCTCACACTCAGCCTCTCCCTAAACCTAACTCTAAACGTAAACCTCTCCCTCACCCTAACCCTAACCCTAACTCTAACCCTAACCTTAAACCTCACCCTCACACTCACCTTAGCCCTTACCCTAACCCATATCCTAACCCTAACCCTCATCCTAACCCTCCCCCTAACCCTAACCCTCACTGTCAAACTCACCCTCAGCCTAACCCTAAGCCAAACCCTAAACCTAAACCTAAGACACACACTCACCCTCACTCTAACCCTAATCCTATCCCTAAACCTAACCCTAAACTTAAACCTCCCCCTAACTCTCAACCTAACCCTAACCCTAACACTAACCCTTACCCTAACTCTAAACCTAAACCTCACCCTAACCCAAACTAACACTAAACCTCACCCTCACCCTAAACCTAACTCTAACCCTAACCCAAACCCTAAATCTCACCCTAACACTAACCCTAACCCTAACCCACATCCTCACCCTCAGACTAATCCTAAGCCTATCCCTAACCCTAACCCTCACCCTCAACCTCAGCCTAAGCCTAAGCCTATCCCTAATCCTAACCCTAACCCTCACTCTCACTCTAACACTAACCCTAATTCTACTCCTAACCCTAACCGTAACCCTCATTCTCAACTTAACCATCACCTTAAGCCTAACCCTAAAATTAATCCTAAGCCTAACCCTCACACTCTGCCTCACCCGAACCCTAAATCTAACACTAGGGTAACTAACCCTAACCCTATCCCTAAACCTCATCCTAGCCCTAACCCTAAAACTCACCCTCACCCTCACCATAACCTTAACCCTAACCCTAACATAACAATAAACCTAACCCTAACCCTAAACCTCACCCTAAACATAACCCTCACCCTAACCCTAACCCTCACCCTAACACTTACCCTCACCCTAACACTAACACTACCCCTAACACTAAACCTCACACTAACCCTAACCCTGACCATCACCCTAACCCTAATTCTCAGCCCCACACTTACCCTCAGCCTAAACCTAAGCCTAAGCCTAACCCTAACCCTAAACCTCAAACTCACCCTCACCCTAACCATAATCTTAACCCTAAACCTTACCCTAACCCTAAACGTCAACCTAACCCTCAACCTAACCTTAACCCTAACACTTAAGCTAACCCTAAGCCTCGACCTAACCCTCCAACTAAACCTAAATCTAACCATAAACCTCACCCTCACCCTAACCCTTATCCTAACTCTAACCCTAAACCTCACCCTAAACCTAACACTCACTCTCACCCTCACCCTCACCATAACTCTAATCCTAACCGTAACAATAACAGTAATCCAAACTCTAAACCTAAACCTAACACTAACCCTAACCCTAATGCTAACTCTCAACCTCACCCTAACCCTAACCCTAACCCTAAGCCTCACCCTAAGCCTAATCCGCACCCTCATCATAACATTAACCCTCATCCTAACGCTCACCCTAACCCTAACCCTAACCCTAAACATTACCATCTCACTAACCGTCATCCTCACCTTCACCCTAGCCCTCACCCTAACCCTAATCGTAACCTAATCCTTATCCTAACCCTCACCCTAACTCTAAGCCTAAACCTAACCCTAAACCTAACCCCACCCTCAATGTAACCCTAACACTAACCCTAACACTAACCCTAAACCTAACACTAAACCTAAACATAAACCTAACCCTAACCCTCAGCCTCACCCTCACCCTAACCAAAACCCTAACCCTAACCCTCAATCCTAACGCCAAGCTTAAACCTAACCTAATCCTATCCCTCACCCTAACCCTAATCCTAAACCTAACCCTATCCCTAACCCTAACCCTCACCCTAACCCTCAGCCTAGCCCTCACCCTTACACTTATCCTAACTCTAACCCTCACACTAACCATAACCCTCATCATAAACCTACCCCTCACCCTAACATTTACCCTCACCCTAACACTAACCCTAACCATAACAGTAACCCTCACACTAACCCTAAACATCACCCTAACCCCAAACCTCACCCTAACACTAACCCTAACCCTCACCCTCACCCTAGACTTCATCCTAACCCTAAAACTCATCCTCACCATAAACCTCACACTAACCTTAACAATAATACTCAATCTAACACTCCACCTCACCCTAACACTGACACTAACCCTCACCCTAACCCTAACCCTCACCCTTACCGTAAACCTCACCCTCAGCCTAAACCTCACCTTTACCCTTACCTTCACCCCCACGCTAACAGGGACCCTAACCCTAAGCCTCACACTAACCCTTAATGTAACCCTAAACCTCACCCTCTCCCTAACCCTAACTCTAACCCTAACCCTAACACTAAACCTCACCCTAACCCTAACCCTAAACCTCACCCTCATCCTAACCATAACCCTCAGCCTAACCCTAACCCTCACGCTAACACTTACCCTCACCCTAACACTAACCCTAAACCTAACACTAACCCTCACACTAACCGTAACCCTCACCCTAATCCTAAACCTCTCCCTAACCCTAACCCTATACCTAATACTAACCCTCACCCTAGCCCGCACCCTAACCCTAATTCTAACCCTCACCTTCACCCTAACGCTAACCCTCATCCTCACCCTAAACCTCACACTAACCCTAACCCTAAATCTAAATCGAACCCTCACCCTAACCCTAAACCTAACACTAACCCTTACCCTAAACCTAAACCTAACCCTAACACTCAACCTTACCTTAACCCTCACCCTCAGCCTAAACCTCACCTTTGCCCTTAACATCATCCTCACCCTAACCCTCACCGTAATCCTAAACCTCATCCTAACCCTCACCGTAACGGTAAACCTAACCATCACACTAACTCTAACCCTCACCCTCAGCCTCACACTCAGCCTAAACCTAAGCCTAAGCCTAACCCTTAATCTAACCCTCACCCTCACCCTAGCCCTCACCCTAACCCTAATCCTAATGCTAACCCTCATCCTAACACTCACCCTAGCCCTATCCCTAACCATGACCCTAAACCTTATCTTCACCCCCACTCTCGCCCTCAGCCTAACCCTAAGCCTAAGCCTAAGCTGAACCCTCACACTCACCCTCAACTTTACCCTACTCCTAACCCTAACTCTAACCATAACCCTAACATAACTCTCAACATAACCCTCATCCTAACCTTAACCCTAAAAATAACCCTAACTCTAACCCTCGACCTAATCCTCCAACTAACCCTAAATCTAAACCTAAACCTCAACCTCAACCTCACCCTAACTCTATTCCTAACCCTAACCTTCAACCTCACCCTAACCCAAACCCTAACCCACCCTCAACCTCACCCTCACCATAACTCTAACCCTAACCCTAACAATAACACTAATCCTAACTCTAAACCTAACCTTAACCCTAACCGTAATCCTAACACTCACCCTCACCCTAACCCTAATCCTAATCCTAACCCTCATCTTAACCCTAATCCTCACCCTCACTGTAACCCTAACCCTCAACCTAACCTTCACCTTAACCCTAACCCTAAACCTTAATCTAACACTAACCCTAACAATCACCCTCAACCTAGCCCTCACCGTAACCCTAACCTTAACCCTCACCCTAACGCTAACGCTAACCCTAAACCTCAACCTAACCCTAAACCTCACGCTCGCCATAACCCTAAGCCTCACCCTAACCCTAAACATAACCGAACCTTAACTCTCACCCTAACCCTATCCCTAACCCTCCACCTAACCCTAACCCTCACCCTCACCCTCACCCTCAGCCTAACCCTAAGCCTAACTATAACCCTCACACTCACTGTAACACTTACCCTAATCATAATAATAACCCTAACCCTAACCCTCACCTTCAGCCACACCCTAACCCTAAATCGAACCCTAAACTTCACCCTCTCCCTAACCCTAACAATAACCATAACCTTAAACCTCACCCTCACACTCACCCTAGCCCTTACCCTAACCCTAATCCTAACCCTAACCCTCATCCTAACCCTCCCCCTAACCCTAACTCTCACCCTCAACCTCACCCTCAGCATAACCCTAAGCCTAACCAGAAAAATAAACCTAACACACACACTCACCCTCACTCTCACCTTAATGCTATCCCTAATCCTAACCCTAACCCTCACCCTAAATCTCACCCTAATCGTAACGCTAAACCTAACCCTTACCATTAACCTCAACCTAAACCTCACCCTAACACTAACTCTAACCCTCAACCTCACCCTCACCCTAACCCTAACTCTAACCCTAACCCGAAAACTAAACTCACCCTAACACTAAAACTAACCCTAAACCTCAACCTAACCCTCCAACTATACCTAAATCTAACCATAAACCTCAAACTCACCCTAACCCTAATCCTAACCCTAACCCTAAACCTCACCCTAACCCTAACCCTAATCCTCATCCTAACCCTCACCCTAACTCTAAGCCTAAACCTCACTCTAACCCCAATCCTAACCCTCCCCGTAACGGTAAACCTAACTTTAACCCTAACAATAACCCTCACACTAACCCTCAGCCTCACCCTAACCAAAAACCTCACTCGAACCCTATCCCTCATCCTAACACTTACTCTCACCTTAACACTAACCCTAACCCTCATCCTCACCCTAAACCTCACACTAACCCTAACACTAATCCTCAATCTAACCCTCACTCTAAACCTAACCCTAACACTTACGCTAAACCTAAACCTAACCCTAACACTCACCCTTATCTTAACCCTCACCCTCAGCCTAAACCTCAACTTTACCCTTACCACAATCCCCACCCTAACCCTCACCGTAACCCTAAACCTCATCCTAACCCTCACCCTATTCGTAAAACTAACCATCACCCTAACCCTTACACTCACCCTAAAACTAATCCTAAACCTAACCCTCATCCTAACCCTCACCCTAACCCAATCCCTAACCATCACCCTAAACCTAATCCTCACCCCCACCCCCACCCTCAGCCTAACCCTAAGCCTAAGACTAACCCTAACCCTAACGCTCACATTCACCCTCACTCTAATCCTAACCCTAAACCTAACCATAACCCTAAACCTCAACCTAAACCTCACCGTATCCTTAACCCTAAAAGTAACCCGAACCCTAACTCTCGACCTAACCCTCCAACTAACCCTAAATATAACCCTAAACCTCACCCTCACCCTAACCCTGACCCTAAACCTCACCCTAACTCTAACTCTAACCCGAACCCTCACCTCACCCTCACCCTCATCATAACTCTAACCCCAACCCTAACAATAACATTAATCCTAACCCTAAACCTAACCATAAGCCTAACCCTAACCTTAATCCTAAAACTCACCCTCATGCTAACCCTAATCCTAACACTAACCCTCACCCTAAACCTAATCCTCACCCTCACTGTAACCCTAAGCCTCAACCTAACCCTCACCCTAACCCTAACCCAAAACCTAAACCTTAATGTAACACTAACCCTAACCCGCACCCTCACCCTAGACCTCACCCTAACCCTAATCATAACACTAATCCACATCGTTACTCTCACTCTAAACCTAAACTTAACCCTCACCTAAACCCTAACACTAACTCTCAACCTAAACCTAACCCTAGCCCTCACCCTAACCCTAACCTTCACCCTCACTCTCACTCTCAGCCTAACCCTAAGCCTAACACTAACCCTAATGCTCACAATCACCCTAAACCTTACCCTAAAACTAATCCTAACCCTAAGCCTACACTTCACCCTCAACCTAACCCTAAATCTAACACTAACCCTAACCCTAACCAACAACCTCAGCCTCACCCTAACCCTAACTCTAACCCTAAACTTCACCCTCACCCTCATCACAACCCTAATCCTAACCCTAAACCTCACACTAACCCTAACCCTAACCCTAACCCTCCACCTAACCCTCACCCTAACACTAAACCTAACCTTCACCTCACCCTCACCCTCACCCTAATCTGAACCCTAACCCTCAACCTAAACCTAACCCTCAACCTCACCATAACCCTTACACTAACACTCAACCTAAACCTAAACTTAAACCGAACCCTAACTCTCACCCTTACCCTAACCATAAACCTCACCCTAAACCTAATAATAAACCTCACCCTCACCCTAGCCCTCAACCTCAACCTCACTCTCAGCCTAACCCTAAGCCTAAACCTAAACCTAAACCTAACACACACACTCACCCTCAAACTAACCCTAATCCTAACCCTAGTCCTCATCCTAACCCTCTCCATAACCCTAACCCTCACACTAACCATTACCCACAACCTTCACCATCAGCCTAATCGTAAGCCTAACACTAACCCTAACCTGAAACCTAAACCTCACCCTAACCTTAACCCTCACTCTCAACCTCAGCCTAACACTAAGCCTATACCTAACCCTAACCCTAACCCTCACACTCATCCTAACAAAAACCCTAACCCTACTCCTAACCCTAACTCTAACCCTCACCCTCAAACTAACACTCACCTTAAGCCTAAACCTAATTTTAATCCTAAACCTAACCTTCACCCTCAGCACCACCCTAACCCTAAATCTAACACTAAACCTCACCCTGACCCAAACCCTAACCCTAACCTTATCCCTAAACCTCATCCTAGCCCTAACCATAATCCTCACCCTCACCCTCACCATAACTGTAACACTAACCATAATGCTAACAATAATCCTAAACCTAACCCTAACCCTCACCCTAACCATAACCCTCACCCTAACCGTAACCCTCACCCTAACACTTACCCTCACCCTAACAATAACCCTAACCCTAACACTAAACCTCACACTAACCCTAACCATCACCCTAACCCTAAACATCACCCTAACAATAACGCTAAACCTCACCCTCACTCTAGACCTCGCCCTAAACCTAACCCTCATTCTCACCCTAAACTTCACACTAACACTAACACTAATCCTCAATCTAACCCTCACCCTTAACGTAACCCTCACCCTCAGCCTAACTCTCACCTTTAGCATTACCGTCACCCCCACCCTAACCCTAATTCTAACCCTAACCCTAATTCTAACCCTAACCCTAACACTAAAACTCACACTAACCCTAACCCTAACCATCACCTTAACCCTAATCCTCACCCCCAGCCTCACCCTCAGCTGAACCCTAAGCCTAAGCCTAACCCTAAACCTAATGCTCACACTCACCCTCAACTTAACCCTAATCCTAACCATAACCATAACCCTAAACCTCAACCTAACCCTCAACAGAACCTTAACCCTAACACTTACCCTAACCCTAACCCTCGACCTAATCCTCCAACCAAAGCTAAATCTAACCTTAAACCTCATCCTAACCCTAACACTCACCCTCACCCTCACACTCACCATAAATCTAAACCTCACCCTAACAATAACAGTAATCCAAACCCTAATCCTAAAACTAACCCAAACCCTAACCCTAATGCTAACACTAAACCTCACCCTAACCCTAATCCTAACCCTAACACTCAACCTAAACCTAACCTTCACCGCAACCTTAAGCCTAACCCTCATCCTAACCCTCACCCTAACCCTCACCCTAACCCTCACCCTCACCATAATCCTAACCCTAACCCTAACCATAACCCTAAACCTCAACCTAACCTTAACCCTAAAACTTACCCTAACCCTAACTCTCGACCTAACCCTCCAAATAACCCTAAATCTTACCCTAATCCTCACCCTCACACTAACCCTAATCCTAACCCTAAAGCTAAACGTCACCCTAACCCTAACCCTAACCCTAACCCTCACCCTCACCCTAACCCTCACCCTCACCCTCACCCTCACCATAACTCTAACCCTAACTCTAACAATAAAATTAATTCTAACAATAAACCTAACCCTAACCCTAACCCTAATCCTAACATTCACCCTCACTCTAACCCTAATCCTAACCCTAAACTTCACCCTAACCCTAATCCTCACCCTCACTGTTAAACCTAACCCTCAACCTTACCCTCACCCAACCCTAACCCTAAACCTAAACCTTAATCTAACACTATCCCTAACCCTCACCCTAACCTTAACCCTCACCACAACCATAAACCTAACTCTCATCATAACCCTCACCCCAAAACTAACCCTAACCCTCACCATAATCCTAACCCTAACCCTAACTCAAACCCTAAACCTCAACCTAACCCCCACCCTAACCTTAACCCTAAAACTTACCCTAAACCTAATTCTCGACCTAACCCTCCAACTAACCATAAATCTTACCCTAATCCTCACCCTCACACTAACCCTAATCCTAATCCTAACCCTAAACCTCACACTAACCCTAACCCTAACCCTCACCATCACCCTTACCATAACTCTAACCCTAACCCTAACAATAACATTAATTCTAACAATAAACCGAACCTGAACCCTAACCCTAATCCTGACACTCACCCTCAAGCTAACCATAATCCTAAATCTATCCTTAGCCCTAACCCTAATCCTCACCCTCACTGTAACCCTAACCCGCAACCTTACCCTCACCCTCACACTAACCCTAACCCTAAAACTTAATCTGACACTAACACTAACCCTCACCCTCACACTAACCCTCACCCTAACCCTAATCCTAACCCTAATCCTCATCCTTACCCTCACCCTAACCCTAAACTTAACCCTCACCCTAACCCTAAACCTAACCCTAACCCTCACCCTAACCCTAAACCTCACGCTCACCATAACCTAACACTAACCCTCACCCTAACCCTAAACATAACCGAACCATATCTGTCACCCTAAACCTAACCCTAACCCTCACCCTAACCGTAACCCTAACCCTCACCCTCACCCTCAGCCTAACCCTAATCCTAACCCTAATCCTAACCCTAACTCTCACACTCACCATAACCCTTACCCTAAACCTAACCTTTACCCTAACCCTAACCCTAACCCTAAACCTCACCCTAACAATAACCATAACCCACAACCTCACCCTAACCCTAATCTGAACCCTCACACTCAACCTAACCATAACCCTCACCCTCACACTAACCCTTACACTAATCCACAACCTACCCCTAAACAAAACCAGAACCCTAACTCTTACCCTTACCCTAAACGTTACCCTCAACCTAACCCTAACACTAAACCTCATCCTCACCCTAGCATACCCAACCCTAACCCTAATCCTTACCCCCTTCCTAACTCTCCCCCTAACCCTTACCCTAACCCTCACCAAAACCCTAACCCTCACCCTCAACCTCACCCTCAGCCTAACCCTATGCCTAACCATAAAACTAAACCTAACACACACACTCACCCTCACCCTAAACCTCACCCTAACCCTAACCCTCATCCTAACCCTCCCCATATCCCTAAACCTCACCCTAACCCTAAGCCACACCCTCACCCTCAGCCTAATCCTAAGCCTAAACCTAACCCTAACCACCAAACTCACCTTAACCCTAACCCAAAACATCACCCTAACCTTAACCCTCACCCTCAACCTCAGCCTAACCCTAAGCCTATCCCTTTTCCTAACCCTAACACTAACCCTCACCCTCACCCTAACCCTAATCCTACTCCTAACCCTAATCCTAACCCTCACCTTAAGCCTAAGCCTAACATTAATCCTAAACATAACCCTCAGCCTCAGCCTCACCCTAAACCTAACTCTAACACTAAACCTCACCCTGACCCTAAACCTAAACCTCACCCTCACCCTAGCCCTCACCCTAACCCTAATACTAACCCTATCCCTCATCCAAACCCTCCCCCTGACCCTTACCCTAAGCCTCATCCTAACCCTAAACCTCACCAAAAACCTCACCCTAAGCCTAACCCTAAGCCTAACCCTAAAACTAACTCTAACACACACATTCACCCTCACCATTACCCAAAGACTAACCCTAACCCTCACTCTCACCCTCACCCTCTGTGTAACCTTAAGCCTAACCTAACCTTAACCCTCACACTCACCCTAACCCTTACACTAATCCTAATCCTAACCCTAACCCTACCCCTCAACCTCAGCCTCACCTTAACCCTAACTCTAAACATAAACCTAAACCTCACCCTAACCCTAACAGTAACCATAACCCTAAACCTCACCCTAACCCTAACCCGAAAACTTACCCTCACCCTAGGTCTCACCCTAACTCCAATCCTAACCCTATCCCTCATCTTAACCCTCCCCCTAACCCTAACCCTAACCCTCACCCTCACCCTCACCCTCACCCTAAACCTCACCCTTACCCTAACCTTAAAGCTAATACTAGCTGTAACCCTAACCCTCATCCTCAGCTTTACCCTAACACTAAATCTAACCCTAAACCTCACCCTCACCCTAACCCTAACCCTAAGCCTAACCCTAACCCTCACCCTAACCCTCACCCTAAAACTAACCCTTACCCTAATATTAATCCTAACCCTAACCGTAAGCCTCACCCGCAGCCTCTTATTAAACCTAAATCTAACCCTATACCTCACACTCACCCTAACCCTAACCCTAACCCTAAACCTCACCCTAACCCTAACCCTAAACCTAAATCTCACCCTAGCCCTCATCCTAACCCTAATCCTAACACAAACCCACGTCCTAAACCTCCCTATAACCCTAACCCTAACCCTCACCCTCACCCTCACCCTCAGCCTAACCCTAAGCCTAACCCTAACCCTAAACCTAACCCTCACACTCACACTAACACTAAACCTAAACCTAACCCTAAACCTCACCCTCACCATAACCCTCACCCTAAACCTAACACTAACCCTAACCCTAACCCTCACCCTCAACCAAACCCTAACAATAACTCTAAACCTAAACTTCACAATCACACTAATCCTAACCCTATCCCTAACCTTAAACCTCACCCTAACCCTAAACCTAAACCTCACCCTCGACCTAGCCCTTACCCTGACCCTAATCCTAACCCTAAACCTCATCCTAAACCTCCCCTTAACCCTAACCCGCACCCTCAACATCACCGTCAGCCTAAACCTCAGCCTAACCCTAAAGCTGACCCTAACACACAAACTCACCCTCACTCTAACCCTAATCCTATCCCTAATGCTAACCCTAACCCTCCCCCTAACTCTCACGCTAACCCTAACCCTAACACTAACCCTTACCCTAACCCTAAACCTCACACTCGCCCTAACCCTAACAATAACCCTAACCCTAATCCTAAACCTCACCCTAACCCATACCCTCACCGTAACACTTACCTTCACCCTAACACTAACCCTAACCCTAACACTAACCCTCACACAAACCCTAAACCTAACACTAACCCTATACCTCAACCTAACCCTCACCCTCAACTTAACCCTAACACTACCCCAAATTCTGATCCTCCCCCTAACACTCCCCCAACCCTGTATCTAACCCTAAACATCACCCTCACCCTCACCCTAACCCTAACCCTAACCCTAAACCCCAAACTAATCCTAACCCTAACCCTCACCCTCACCCTCAACGCAAACTTAACCCTAACCATAACATTAACAATAACTGAAACCCTAAGCCTAACCCTAAACCTAACTCTAATCCTCACACTCACCCTCACCCTCAGCTTAACCCTAAGCCTAACCCTAAACCTATCCCACACTGTAATAAACCTAACCCTAACCCTAACCCTAATGCTAAACTTGACCCTAAACCTAACCCTAATCTTCAGCCTCACCCTCACCTTAACCCAAACCCTAACCCAAACCCTCACCCTAACTCTAAGCCTAAACCTAAACCTAACCTTCACACTCACCATCACCCTAACCCTAATCCTAAATTAACCCTATCCTTAACCCTACCACTCACCATAACCCTCATCCTAGCCCTCACCCTAACCCTATTCCTAACCCTAAACCTCATCCTAACCCTCACACTCATGCTTGGCCTAAGCCTAAGCCTAAGCCTAAGCCTAACCCTCACCCTAACCCTAACGCTAACACTAACCCTAACCTTAAACTTAACCCGAAGCCTAAATCTCACCCTAACCCTAAATCTAACCCTAAACCTCACCATCACCCTAGCCTTCACACTAACACTAATCATAACCCTCATCCTAACCCTCACCATAACATTAACCATAACCCTCACCCTACCACTCACCCTAACCCTAAACTGGAACCTAACCCTCAACCTAAACCAAACCCGCACCCTCACCGTAACCGTTACCCTAACACTCACCCTAACCCTAAACTTAACCGAACCCTAACTCTCACCCTAAACCTAACCCTAAACCTCACCCTAATTCTAATCCTAAACCTCACCCTCAACCTAGCCCTTGCCCTAACCCTAATCCTAACCCTAACCCTCTTCCTAAACCTCCTCCTAACCCTTACCCTAAACTCACCCACACCCTAACCCTCACCCTCAACCTCACCCTCAGCCTAAACCTAATTCTAACCCTAAACCTAACCTTAACACACACACACTCACCCTTACCCTAACCCTAATCCTAACCCTAACCTCACCCTCACACTCACACTCAGTGTAACTCTAAGCCTAAGCCTAACCCTAACCTTAACCCTCCTACTCACCCTAACCCTTACCCTAATCCTAAACTTAACCCTAACCCTAATCCTCACCCTCAGCCTCACCTTAACCCTAACTCTAACCGTAAACCTCACAACTCACCCTCACCCTAACCCTAACCCTAAACCTCACCCTAACCCTAACTCTAAACATCACTCTCAGCCTAGCCCTCACCCTAACCCTAATCGTAAACCTAACCCTCAACCTAAACTTCCCCATAACCCTAAACCTAACCCTCAACCTCACCCAAACCCTAATCCTCACCCTCACCCTCAGCCTAAACCTAAGCCTAACCCTAACTCTAAACCTAACCCTCACACTCACCCTAACCCTAACCCTAATCCTTATCCTAATCCTAACCCTAACCCTCACCCTCACCCTAACCCTCACCCTTACCCCAACCCTAAACCTAACACTAACTGTAACCCTAACACTCACCCTCTTCTTCAACCTTACCCTAAATATAACCTTAAACCTCATCCTCACCCTCACCCTAACCCCAACCCTAAACCTCACCGTAACCCTAACCCTAAACCTAACCCTCACCCTAGCCCTTACCCTAACCCTAATCCTACCCCTATACTTCATTCAAACCCTCCCCCTAAACTGAATCCTCAGCCTAAACCTAAGCCTAACAATAAACCTAACCCTAACACACACACTCACCCTCAACCTAACCCTAATCCTATCACTAAACCTAACCCTAACACTTACCCTCCCCCTAACCCTCACCCTAACCCTAACCCTTACACTAAACCTAAACCGAACCCTCAACCTAACCTAAACCCTAACCCTAACCCTAACCCTCACCCGAACCATCACCCTCACAGTAATTCAAACCCTAACCCTAACAATAACACTAACACTACCCAAGCCATCAAACCTAACCCTAATTCTCAACCCCACCCTCAACCTCAGCCTAACCCTAAGCCTAACCCTAAACCTAACCCTAACCCTCACACTCACCCAAAACCTTACCCTAATCCTAATCCAAACCCTAACCCTCACCCTCACCCTAACCCTCACCCTAAACCTAACACTAACCCTAACCCGAAACTTCACCCTCAGCCTCACCCTAACCCTAACTCTAACACTAAACCTCACCCTCACAATACCCTTAACCCTAACCCTAACGTTAAAGCTCACCTTCACACTCACCCTAGACCTTACTCTTACCCTAATCCTATACCTAACACTCATCCTAACCCTAACCCTAACCCAAACCCTTAACCTCAACCTCACACTCAGCCTAACACTAAGCCTAACCCTAAACCTAAACCTAACACACAAACTCACCCAGACTCTAACCCTAATCCTATCCTTAACCCTAAACCTCCCCCTAACTCTCACCCTAACCCTAACCCTAACACTAACCCTTAAACTAACCCTCAACCTAAACCACACCCTAACCCTAAATCTAACCCTAAACCTCACCCTCACCCTAACCCTAAATCTAACCCTAACCCAAACCCTAACCCAAACCCCAACCCTAAACCTAACCCATACCCTCACCCTCAGCTGAATCGTAAGCCTAACCCTAACGCTCACACTCATCCTAACCCTAAACCTAAACCTCACCCTAACCGTAACCCTAACCCTCAAACACAGCCTAACCCTAAGCCTATCCCTAACCCTAAACCTAACCCTCACACTCACCCTAACACCAACCTAATCCTACTCATAACCCTAACCCTAACCCTCACCCTCAACCTAACCCTCATCTTAAGCTTAACCCTAACATTAATCCTAACCCTAACCCTCACGCTCAGCCTCACCCTAACACTAACTCTAACACTAAACCTCACCCTGAACCTAACCCTAACCTTAACCCTATGCCTAAACCTCATCCTAGCCCTAACCCTAACCCTCACCCTCACCCTCACCATAAACTTAACCCTAACCCTAACGCTAACAATAACCCTAACCCCAACCCGAACCTCACCCTAAACATAACCCTCACCCTAACCCTAACCCTCACCCTAACACTTACCCTTACCCTAACACTAACCCTAACCCTGACACTAAACCTCACACTAACCCTTACCATCACCTTTAGCCTAAACCTCACCCTAACACTAACCCTAAACCTCACCCTATCCCTAGACCGCACCATAACCCTAACCCTCATCCTCACCCGAAACTTCACACTAACCCTAACACTAATCCTCAATATAACCCTCAACCTTACCCTAACCATAACACTAACCCTCACCCTAACACTAATCCTCGCACCCAACCTCACCCTTAGCCTAACCCTAAGCCTAAGCCTAACCCTAACCCTAAACCTCACACTCACCCTCACCCTAACCCTAATCCTAACCCTAACCCTAACCCTAACCCTAAAACTCAACCAAACCCTCAACCTAACAACCCTAACACTTAACCTAAGCCTAACCCTCGACCTAACACTTCAACTGAACCTAAATCTAACCGTATACCTCACCCTCACCCTAACCCTAATGATAACCCTAACCCCAAACCTCACCCTAACCCTAACACTCATCCTCACCCTCACCCTCACCATAACTCTAACTCTAAGACCAACAATAAGAATAATCCTAACCCTAAACTTTACCCTAACCCTAATGCTAAAACTCAACCTCACCCTAACCCTAACCCTAACCCTAACCCTCACCCTAACCCTAACCCTCACCCTCACCATAACCCTCACCCTCATCCTAAACCTCACCCTAACCCTAACCCTAACCCTAAACCTTACCCTAACACTAACACTAAACCTCACCTTCACCCTAGCCCTCACCCTAACACTAATCGAAAACCTAATCCTTATCATAACCCTCACCCTAACTCTGTCTAAACTTAACCCTAACCCCAACCCTCACTGTAACCATAACACTGACCCTAACACTAACACTAACCATAAACCTAACCCTAAACCTAACCCTAAACCTCAGCCTCACCCTCACCCTAAGCCAAACCCTAACCCTAACCCTCACCCTAACTCTAAGCCTGACCCCAACCCTAATCCTAACCCTCATATTCACCCTCAACCTAACCCTAATCCTAAACCTAACCCCATACCTAACCCTAACCCTCACCCTAACCCTCAGCCTAGCCCTCACCCTTGCACTTATCCTAACCCTCACCCTCACCCTAACCATAACCCTCGCCCTAAACCTAACCCTCACACTAAAACTTACCCTCACCCTAACACTAACCCTAATACTAACACTCACACTAACACTAAACATCACCCTAACCCTAAACCTCACCCTAACACTAACCCTAACCCTCACCCTCACCCTAGCCTTCACCCTAACCCTAACCCTCATCCTCACCATAAACCTCACACTAACCCTAACACTAATCCTCAATCTAACCCTCAACCTCACCCTAGCGCTAAAACTAACCCTCACAATAACCCTAACACTCACACTTACCATAATCCTCACCCTCAGCCTAACCCTCACCTTTACCCTTACAATCACCCCCACGCTAACCCGCACACTAACCCTAACCCTCACGATAACCCTAAATGTACCCCGAAACCTCACCCTCTACCTAACCCTAACTCTAACCCTAACCCTAACACTAAACCTCAACCTAACCCTAACCCTAACCCTCACCCTCACCCTAACCATAAACCTCACACTAACCCTAACCCACAACGTAACGCTTACCCTCACCCCAACACTAACCCTAACCTTAACACTAACACTCACACTAACCCAAACCCTCACCCTAATCCTAAACCTCACCCTAACCCTAACCCTAAACCTAATCCTCACCCTCACCCTAGCCCTCACTCTAACCCTAATTCTAACCCTCACCCTCACCCTATCCCTAACCCTCATCCTCACCCTAAACCTCACACTAACCCTAACTCTAATCCTCAATCTAACCCTCACCCTAACCCTAACCCTATACCTTACCCTAACCCTAAACCTAACCCTAACCCTCACCCTTATCTTAATCCTAACCCTCAGCCTAAACCTTACCTTTACCCTTACCATCATCCTCACCCTAAACCTCACACTCACCCTAGCCCCTAACTAACTCTAATCCTAACCCTAACCCTCATCCTAACCCTCCCCCTTACCCTAACCCTCACCCTCAACCTCACCCTCAGCCGAACCATTAGCCTAAACCTAAACCTAAACCTAACACACACACTCACCCTCACTCTAACCCTAATACTATCCCTAACCCTAACCCTAACACTAAACCTTCCCCTAACTCTCACCCTAACCCTAAAACTAACCCTTACCATAACCCTCAACCTAAAACTCACCCTAACCCTAACCCTAAACCTAAGCTTTACCCTAACACTAACCCTAATCCTTACCCTCACCCTAGCCCTCATCCTAACCCTATTTATAACCCTAAGCCTCATCCTAACCCTCACACTAACCCTAACCCTAACCCTCATCCTTATCCTAACCCTAATCCTCAACCTAACAAGAAACCTAACCCTCACACTAACCCTAAACCTAAACCTCACCCTAACCCTAAACTTAACCGAACCCTAACTCTCACCCTAACCCTAACCCTAACCCTCCCACTAACAATAACCCTCACCCTCAACCTCATTCTCAGCCTAACCATTAGCCTAAACCTAAACCTAAACCTAACACACACACCCTCACTCTATCCCTAACCCTGATCCTAAACCTAAACCTCCCCCTGACTCTCACCCTAACCATAAAACTAACACTTACCATAACCCTCAACCTAAACCTCACCCTAACCCTAACTCTAACCCTAAAACTCACCGTCACCCTAACCTTGACTCTAGACCTAACCCAAACCCTAAAACTCACCCTAACACTAAGTCTAACCCTAAACTCCGAATTTACCCTCCAACTAAACCTAAATCTAACCATGAATATCACTTTTACCCTAACACTAATCATAACCCTAACCCTAAACCTAACCCTAACACTAACCCTGACACCCTAACCCTCACCTTCACCCTAACCCTAACCCTTACTCTAACCCTAACCCACACCCTCACCCTCAACCTAATCCGGACACTAAAAATAAACCTAACCCTCACACTCACCCTAACCTTAGGCCTAAAACTCATCCTAACCCTATCCATTACCCTCAAAGTCAGCCTAATCCTAAGCATATCCCTAACCCTAACCCTAACCCTAACCCACACACTCAAACTAATACTAACCCTAATCCTACTCCTAACCCTAACCTCAACCTGACCCTCTCCTTAAGCCTAACCCTAACATTAATCCGAACCCTAACCCTCACCCTCAGCTTCACCCTAACCCTAACTCTAACACTAAACCTCACCCTGACCCTAACCCTAACCCTAACCCTATTCCTAAACCTCATCCTAGCCCTAACCCTAAAACTCACCCTCACCCTCACAATAACTGTAACACTAACCCTAATACTAACAATAACCCTAAACCTAACCCTAACCCTAACCCTCACCCTCAAACTCAGCCTCACCCTAACCTTAAATCTAACACTTAACCACAAACTCACCCAAACCCTAATCTTAACCCTAACCCTAAACCTCACCCTACCCTAACCCTAACCATCACCCCAAACCTCACCTTCACCATAACTCTAACCCTAACCCTAACAATAACACTAATCCTAACCCTAAACCTAACCTGAACCCTAACCCTAATTCTAAAACTCAACCTCACCATAACCCTAATCCCAACCCTAACCCTCACCCTCACCATAACCCTATTCCTCATCCTAACCCTCACCCTAACCCTAACTCTAAAACTAAACCTTACCCTAACACTAACCCTAATCCTCACCCTCACCCTAGCCCTCACCCTAACCCTAATCATAACCCTAATCCTCATCCTAACCCTCACACTAACAATAACCCTAACCCTCATCCTTACCCTAACCCTAACCCTCAACCTAACCCTAACCCTAAAGCTCACCCTAAACCTAACCTTAACCCTCACCCTAACCCTAAACTTAACCGAACCCTAACTCTCACCCTAACATTAACCATAGCCCTCACCCTAACCCTAACCCCCAATCTCACCCTCATCCTCGGCCTAACCCTAATGCTAAACCTAACCCTAACCCTAACCCTCAAACTCACCCTAACCCTGACTCTAATCCTAATCCTAACCCTAACCCTAATCCTCAACCTCACCCTAGCCCTCACCCTAACACTATATCTAACACTAACCCTAAACCTAACCCTCAACCTCAGCCTCACCCTTACCCTAACTCTAAACCTAAAACTCACCCTCACCCTAAACCTAACCCTAAACCTAACCCTAATCCTAACCCTAAACCTCACCCTCACCTTAGCCCTCACCCAAACACTAAACCTAACCCAAATCCTAACCCTCACCCTAACACTAACCCTAACCCTCACCCTCACTCTCACACTAACCCTAGTCCTAACCATAATCCTCATCCTAACCCTCCCCCTAAACCTTACCCTAAACCTCACACTAACCCTAACCCTCAACTTCAACCTCACCATTAGCCTAACCCTTTGCCTAAACCTAAACCTCACCCTAACACATTAACTCACCCTCACCATAACCCAAAACCTAACCCTAACCCTCATCCTCACCCTCAACTTAACCATAACTGTAACCCTATACCTCACACTCAACCTAACCCTAACCCTAACCCTAACCCTAAACCTCACCCTAACACTAAACCTAAACCTCAACCTCTCCCTTGCCCTCACCCTTACCCTAATCCTAACCCTAACCCTCATCCTAACCCTCCCCATATCCCTAAACCTAACACTCACCCTAACCCTCACACTCACCCTCAGCCTAAACATAAGCCTAACCCTAAACCTAAACCTAACCCTCACACTCACCTCACCCTAACCCTAACCCTAATCCTAATCCTAAACCTAACCCTAACCCTCACCCTAACAATAAACCACACCCTAAACCTAACCCTAAACCTAACACTAACCCTAACCCTAAACTTGACGCTCAGCCTCACCCTAAACCTAACTCTAACCCTAAGCCTCACCCTAACCCTAACCCTAACCCTAAACTTAAACCTCACCCTCAAACTCAGCCTAGCCCTTACCCTAACCCTAACCCTAACCCTAACCCTAACCCTCATCCTAACCCCCCTCTAACCCTAACCCTCACCCTCAAACTCACCCTCAGCCTAACCCTAAGCCTAACCCTAAACCTAAACCTAACACACATACTCAGCCTCACTCCAACCCTTCTCCTGTCCCTAACCCTAACCCTAACCCTAACCTTCCCTCTAACTCTCACCCTAACAATAACCCAAACACTAACCATTACCATAACCCTCAACCTAAAGCTCACCATAACCCTAAATCTAACCCTAAACCTCACCCTCACCCTAACCCTAAATCTAACCCTAACCCAAACCCTAAACCTCACCATAAGACTAGCCCTAAACCTAACCCACACACTCACCCTCAGCCTAATCCTAAGCCTAACCCTAAACCTAACCCTCACACTCACCCTCAGCCTAATGCTAAGCCTAACCCTGACCCTACCTCTCACACTCACCCTAAACCTAACCCTAAACCTAACCCTCACCCTCAACCTCAGCCTAACCCTAATCGTATCCCTAACCTTAACTCTAACCCTCACACTTACCCTAATACTAACCCTAATGTACTCCTAACCCAAACCCTAACCCTCACCCTCAACCTAACCCTCAACTTAATTATAACCCTAACATTAATACTAACCCTAACCCTCACGCTCAGCCTCACCCTAACCCTAACTCTAACATTAAACCTCACCCTGAACCTAACCCTAACCCCAACCCTATCCTAAACCTTATCCTAGACCTAACCCTAAACCTCACCCTCACCCTCACCATAAACTTAACCCTAACCCTAATGCTAACAAAAACCCTAACCCTAACCATAACCCTCACACTAAACATAACCCTCACCCTAACCCTAACCTTCACCCTAACACTTACCCTCACCTTAACACTAACCCTAACCCTAACACTAAACCTCACACTAACCCTAAGCATCAATGTAATCCTAAACCTCACCCTAACACTAACCCTAAACCTGACCCTATCCCTAGACCTCGCCCTAAACCTAACCCTCATCCTCACCCTAAACTTCACATGAACAATAAAACTAATCCTCAATTTAACCCTCACCCTCACCCTAAACATAACCCTAACCCTCACCCTAACCCTAACCCTCACCCTTACCTTAACCTTCATGCTCAGCCTAACCCTCACATTTACCCTTAACGTCACCCCCACCCTAATACTAACTCTAACCCTAATCCTAACACTAACCCTTACACTTACCCTAACCCTAACCATCACCCTAACCCTAATCCTCACCCCCAACCTCACCCTCAGCCTAACCCTAAGCCTAACCCTAAACCTAAAACTAACACACACATTCTAACACACACATTCACGTTCATTCTAACCCTAATCCTATCCCTAACCCTAACCCTAACCCTCCCCCTAACTCTATATCTAACCCTAAACCTCACCCTCACCCTCACCCAAACCCTAACCCTAACCCTAAACCCCACCCTAACCATAACCATAACCCTCACCCGCACCCTCACCCTCACCGTAACTCTAACCCTAACCCTAACAAGAACACTAAACCTAACTCGAACCATTAACCTAAGCCTAATCCTCACCACCACCCTCACCCTCAGCCTAACCCTAAGCCTAAGCCTAACCCTCACACTAACCCTCATACTCACCCTCACCCTAACCCTAATCCTAAACCAAACCCTATCCCTAAACCTCAACCTAACAATCACCCTCAACCTAACCCTAACACAAACCTGTCCCTAAACCTCAGCCTAATCCTCCGCCTAACCCTAACCCTAACCCTAAACCTCACCCTCAACCTAACTCTAACCCTAACCCTAAACCTCACCCTAAACCTCAATCTAAACCTGAACCTCACCTTCAACCTCACCATTATTCTAAACCTTACCCTAACAATAACACTAACCCTATCCTTAACCCTAACCATAACGCTCACCCTCAGCCTCAACCTCACAGCAAACTTAATCCTAACCATAACACTAACAACAACCCTAACCCTAAGCCTAACCCTAACCCTAACTCTAATCCTCACCCCCACCCTCACCCTCAGCCTAACCCTAAGCCTAACCCTAACCCTAACCCTCAGCATAACCTTAACCCTAACCATAACACTAACACTAACGATAACTCTAAACCTAATCCTAAACCTCACCCTTCCCTACAAATCACTCTAACCCTATTCCTAACCCTAAACCTCATCCTAACCCTCCCCAGAATCCTAAACCTAAACCTCACCCTAACCCTAACACTAAACATAACCCTAAGCCTCAGCCTCACCCTCACCGCAAACTTAACACTAACCATAACACGAACAATAACTATAACCCTAAGCCTAACCCTAACCCTAACTCTAACCCTCACCCCCACGCTCACCCTCAGCCTAACCCTAACCGTAACCCTAAACCTCACCATAACCCTAACGCTAACCCTAATTCTAACACTATCCCTAAACCTAAACCTAACCCTAAACCTAACCCTAATCCTCAGCCTCAACTTCACACTAACCGAAAACCTAACCCTAAAACTCACCCTAATTCTAACCCTAACCCTAACTCTAACCGTCACCCTAACCCTAACCCTAACCACCACCCGAACCCTAATCCTCACCCCCAACCTCGCCCTTAGCCTAACCCTAAGCCTAAGCCTAACCCTAACCCTAAATCTCACATTCACCATCACCCTAACTCTAACCCTAACCCTAACCCTAACACTAAAACTAAACCTAAATCTAACCCTAAACCTAACCCTAATCCTCAGCCTCACCCTCACCTTAACCCAAATCCTACCCCTAACCGTAACACTAAAACTAAGCCTAACCCTATCCCTAACCTTCACACTCACCCTCACCCTAACCCTAATCCTAAACCTTACCCTATCCCTAACCCTACCCCTCACGATAACCCTCATCCTAGCCCTCACCCTAACACTAATCCTAACCCTAAAGCTCATCCTAACCCTCACCCTAACCCTAACCCTAACCCTCACACGCATGCTCGGCCTAAGCCTAAGCCTAAGCCTAAGCCTAAGCCTAAGCCTAACCCTAACCCTCACCCTAACCCTAACGCTAACACTAACCCTAACTCTAACCATAAATCTCACCCTAACCCTAACCCTAAGGCTAAACCTCACCCTAAACCTAACCCTAAACCTCACCTCACCCTAGCCCTCACCCTAACACTAATCATAACCCTCATCCTAACCCTCAACATAACACTAACCATAACCCTCATCCTCACCCTCACCCTAAACCTAATACGAAACCTAACCCTCAACCTAACCTTAACCCTCACCCTCACCATAACCCTTACATAAAAACTCACCCTAAGCCTAAACTTAACCCACACCCTGACTCTCACACTAACCCTAACCCTAGCCCTCACCCTAATCCTAACCCTAAACCTCACCCTCATACGAGCCCTTTCCCTAACCCTAATCCTAAACCTAACCCTGTTCCTAAACCACCCCCTAACCCTTACCCTAACCCTCACCGTAACCCTAACCCTCACCTTCAACCTCACCCTCAGCATAAACCTAAACCTAACCCTAAACCTATCCCTAACACACACACTCACCCTTACCCTAACCTTAATCCTAACCCTAACCCTCAACTTCACCCTCAAACTCAGTGTAACCCTAAGCCCAACCCTATCCCTAAACCTAACCCTCACACTCACCCTAACCCTTACCCGAATCCTAATCCTAACCCTAACCCTAACCCTCACCCTCAGACTCACCTTAACCCTAACTCTAACTCTAAACCTCACCGTCACCCTAACCCTAACCCTAAACCTCACCCTAACCCTAAGGCTAAACATCACTCTCACCCTAGCCCTCACCCTAACACTAATCGTAACCTAACCGTCAGCTTAACACTCCCCATAACCCTAAGCCTAACCCTAACACTCAACTTCACCGTCAACCTCAGCCTAACCTTAAGCGTAACCCTAACCCTAACCCTCACACTAACACTAACCCTAAAACTAATTCTAATCCTAATCCTAACCAAAACCCTCACCCTCACCCTAACCCTCACCCTTACCCCAACATTAAACCCAACACTAACTGTTACCCTAACACTCACCCTCAGCTTCTCCCTAACCTTTCCTCTAACCCTAAACCTCACCCTCACCCTAACCCTAACCCTAACCCTTAACCTCAGCCTAACCCTAACCCTAAACCTCACCCTCACCCTAGCCCTTACCCGAACCCTAATCCTAACCCTCATTCTAACCCTCCCCCTCAACCGAACCCTCAGCCTATCCCTAAGCCTAACCCTAAACCTAACCCTAACACACACACTCACCCTCAACCTAACCCTAATCCTGTCTTTAAACCTAACCCTAACCCTAACCCTCCGCCTAACTCTCCACCTAACCCTAACCCTTACACTAACCCTAAACCTAATCCTCAACCTAACCCAAAACCTAAACCTAAAACTAACACTCACCTTCACCCTCACCAAAACTGTAACCGTAAACCTAACCCTATCAATAAACCTAACCCTAATCCTAACTCTTACCCTAACCGTAACCCTCACCCTAACCCAAACCCTCACCCTAACACTTACCCTCACCCTAACCCTAACCCTAACCCTAACACAAACCCTCACACTAACACTTACCCTAACCCTAAACCTAAACCTCAACTTAACCCTTACCCTCACCCTAACCCTAACACTAACCCTATCCCTAACCCTCACCCTAACCCTATTTCTAACCCTAAAACTCACTCTCAACCTAACCCTAACCCTAACCCTAAAGCCCACCCTACCTGTAACCTTAACCTTCACCCGCACCCTCATCCTCACCGTAAATCTAACCCTAACCCTAAAAATAACACTAACCCTAAACCGAACCATCATCCTCACCCTAATCCTCACCCCCACAGTCACCCTCAGCCTAACCCTAAGACTAACCCTCACCCTAAATTTCATACTCACCTCACCCTAAACCTAATCCTAAACATAACCCTATCCCTAAACCTCAACCTAACCCTCACCCTCACCCTAACCTTACCACTAACCCTAACCCTCAACCTCTCCCTAACCCTAACTCCAACCCTAAACCTCTCTCTGACACTAAACCTAAATCTAACCCTAAATCTCACAGTAAACCTCACCCTAACCATAAACCTCACCATTACCCTCAACCTCAGCGTAACTCTAAGCCTAACACTAACAATAACACTAACCCTAACCCTAACCCTAATCCTAACCCTAACAATAACCGTCACCCTCAGCCTCACACTCAACGCAAATTTGACCCTAAACCTAACCCCAATCCTCATCCCCACCCTCACCTTCAGCCTAACCCTAAGCCTATACCTAACCCTAACCCTAACCCTAACCCTCACTGTAACCCTAATCATAACCTTAAATCTAACCCTAACATTAACCCTAAAGCTAACACTAATCCTCAGCCTCACCCTCACCCTAAACCAAACCCTAACTCTAACCCTCACCCTAACCCTAAGCCTAACCCCAAATCTAGCCCTCACACTCACCCTCTCCCTAACCCTAATACTAAACCTAACGCTTTCCCTAAACCTAACCCTCACCCTATCCCACACCGTAGTCCTATCCCTAACCCTAGTACTAACCCAAAACCTCATTCTAACCCTCACCCTAACGCTAACCCATACCCTCACCCTAACCATAACCCTAACCCTCACCCTCATGCTCAGCCTAAGCCTAAGCATAAGCCTAAGCCTAACCCTAACCATCACCATAACCCTAACACTAACACGAATCCTAACTCTAAACGAAAACCTCATTCTCACCCTAACATTAAATCTAACCCTAACCCTAAACCTCATCCTAACCCTAATCCTAACCCTCACCCTCACCCTCACCGTAACCGTAACCCTAACCCTAACTCTAACAATAACCCTAAACCTAACCCTAACCCTCAACCTAACCATAACCCTCACCCTAACTCTAACCCTCACCCTAACATTTACCCTCACCCTAACCTAACGCTAACCCTACCACTAACCCTAACCATCACCCTAACCCTAAACCTCACCCAAACCCTAGCCCTCACCCAAACCCTAATCCTAACCCTCATCCTAACCCTCACCCTAACACTAACCCTAACCCTCACCCTCACTCTTACCCGAACCCTAATCCTAACCCTAACCCTCATCCTAGCCCTCACCATAACCCTTACCTTAACCCTCACCCTAAACCAAACTTTCACCTCAACCTCACCTTTAGCCTAACACTTAACCTAAACCTAAACCTAACCCTAACACACACACTCACCCTCACCCTAACCCTAATCCTAACCCTAACCCTCAATCTCACCCTCACCCTCAGTGTAAACCTAAGCCTAACAATAACCCTAACCCTAATCCTCATCCTCAGCCTCACCCTAACCCTAAATCTATCCCTAAACCTCACCCTCACCCTAATCCTAACCCTAACCCCAACATTAAACCTCACCCTAAACCTAAACATAATCCTCATGCTAACACTCCCCCTAATCCTAACCCTCACCCTAACCTCAAACTCAGCCTAACCCTAAGCCTAACCCTAAACCTAAACCTAACACACACACTCACCCTCATTCTAACCCTAATCCTATCCCTAAACCGAACCCTCCCCCAAACTCTCACCCTATCCCTACCCCTAAAAGTAACCCTTACCCTAACCCTCAACCTAACCCTCACCCTAACCCTAACTCTAAACCTAAAACTCACCCTCACCCTAACCCTAACTTTGACACTAACCCAAACCCTAAACCTCACCCTATCCCTAACTCTAAACCTAAAACTCACCCTCACACTCACAGTAACCATAACCCTCACCCTAACACTAACACTAACCCTAACACTGACCCTCACACTAACACTAACCAAAACCCTACCCCTCCCTCTAACTCTATATCTAACCCTAAACCTCACCCTCAACCTCACCCTAACCCTAACCCTAACCCTAAAACCCAACCTAACCATAACCTAACCCTCACCCGCACCCTCACCCTCACCGTAACTCTAACCCTAAGCTTAACAATAACACTAAACCTAACTCGAACAATTACCCTAAGCCTAATCCTCACCCCCACCCTCACCCTCAGCCTAAACTTATAAGCCTAACCCTCACACTAACCCTCATACTCACCCTCACCCTAACCCTAATCCTAAACCTAACCCTATCCCTAAACCTCAACCTGACTCTCACCCTCACCCTAACCCTAACACTAAACCTATATCTAAACCTCAGCCTAATCATCCGCTTAACCCTAAACCTAACACTAAACCTCACCCTCATCCTAACCCTAACCCTTACCCTAAACCTCAACCTAAACCTCACACTAAACCTGACCCTCATATTCAACCTCACCATTACTCTAACCGTAACCCTAACAATAACACTAACCCTAACCCTAACCCTAACCCTCACCCTCAGCCTCACCCTCATCCTCAACCTAAGTCTAACACTAACACTAACCCTAACCCTAACCCTAACCCTATATCTAACCCTAAACCTCACCCTCACCCTCACCCTCACCCTAACCCTAACCCTAAAACCCACCCTAACAATAACCATAACCCTCACCCACACCCTCACCCTCACCGTAACTCTAACCCTAACCCTAACAAGAACACTAAACCTAACTCGAACCATTACCCTAAGCCTAATCCTCACCACCACCCTCACCCTCAGCCTTACCCTAAGCCTAAGCCTAACCCTCACACTAAACCTCATACTCACCCTCACCCTAACCCTAATCCTAAACCTAACCCTATCCCTAAACCTCAACCTAACCCTCACCCTCACCTTAACCCTAACACTAAACCTATCCCTAAATCTCAGCCTAATCCTCCGCCTAACCATAACCCTAACCCTCAACCTCACCCTCACCCTAACCCTAACCCTAACCCTAACACTAACCCTCACCCTAACCCAAACCCAAAACACCACCCGATCCCTAATCCTCACCCCCACCCTCACTTTAGCCTAACCCTAAGCCTAAGCCTAAGCCTAACCCTAAACCTCACACTCACCCTCACCCTCACCCTAAACTTAACCCTAACCCTAACACTAAAACTAACCCTAAACCTAACCCTAAAACTAACCTTAAATCTCAGCCTCAACCTCACTTTAACCCAAACCCTAACCCTAACCCTCACCCTAACTCTAAGCTTAACACTAACCCTAAAATTCACACTCACCCTCACCCTAAACCTAATCCTAAACCTCACCCTATCCCTAACCCTACCCCTCACCATAACCCTCATCCTAGCCCTCACACTAACACTAATCCTAACCCTAAAGCTCATCCTAACCCTCACCCTAACTAACCCTAACACTCACATGCTTGTTCGGCCTAAGCATAAGCCTAAGCCTAAATCTAAGCCTAACGTCACCCTAACCCTATCCCTAACACTCACAGGCATGCTCGGCCTAAGCCTAAGCCTAAGCCTAAGCCTAAACCTAACCCTAACCCTCACCCTAACCCTAACGCTAACACTAACCCTAACTCTAACCCTAAATCTCACCCTAACCCTAACCCTAACCCAAAAGCTAAACCTCACCCTAAACCTAACCGTAAACATCACCTCACCCTAGCCCTCACCCTAACACTAATCATAACCCTCATCCTAACCCTCAATATAACACTAACCCTAACCCACACCCTAACCCTAACCCAATACGAAACCTAACCCTCAACCTAACCCTAACCCTCACCCTCACCGTAACCCTTACCCTAACACACACCCTAACCCTAAACTTAACCCAAACCCTAACTCTCACCCTAAACCTAACCCTAACCCTCACCCTAATCCTAACCCTAAACCTCACCCTCAACCGAGCCCTTGTCCTAACACTAATCCTAAACCTAACCCTCTTCCTAAACCTCCCCCTAACCTTTACCCTAACCCTCACCCTAACCCTAACCCTCACCCTCAACCTCAACCTCTGCATAACCCTAAACCTATCCCTAAACCTATCCCTAACACACACACTCACCCTTACCCTAACCTTAATCCTAACCCTAACCCTCACCTTCACCCTCAAATTCCGTGTAACCCTAAGCCTAACCCTAACCCTAACCCTAACCCTCACACTCACCCTAATACTTACCCTAATCTTAATCTTAACACTAACCCTAAGTCTAACCCTCGGCCTCACCTTAAGCCTAACTCTAACCCTATACCTCACAATCTCCATAACCCTAACACTAACCCTAACCCTAAACCTCACCCGGACCCGAACCCTAAACCTCACCATCACCCTTGCCCTCATCCTAACCCTAATCCTAACCCTAACCCTCATCCTAACCCTCCCCATAACCCTAACCCTAACCCTCACCCTGGCCCTAACCCTCATTCTCACCTTCACCCTCAGCCTAACCCTAAGCCTTAACCCTAACCCTCAAATTCACTGTAACGCTAAACCTAATCCTAATCCTACCACTAACACTAACCTTCAGCCTCACACTAACCCTCACCCTACACCTAACCCTAAACCTAACACTAACCTTAACCCTGACTCTCACCATCAGCCTCACCCTAACCCTAATTCTAACCCTAAACCTCACCCTCACCCTAATCCTAACCCTAACCCTAACCTTAAACCTCACCCTAAACCTAAACCTAATCTTCATTCTAACCCTCCCCCTAACCCTAACTCTCACCCTAACCTCACCCTCAGCCTAACCCTAAACCTAAACATAACACACACACACTCACCCTCATTCTATCCCTAATCCTAATCCTAAACCTAACCCTCCCCCTAACTCTCACCCTACCCCTATCCCTAAAAGTAAACCTTACCCTAACCCTCAACCTAACCCTCACCCTAACCCTAACTCTGACCCAAACCCAAACCCTAAACCTCACCCTATACCTAACCCTAACCCTAACACTCACTCTCACCCTCACAGTAACCATAACCCTCACCCTAACACTAACACTAACCCTAACACTGACCCTCACACTGACCCTAACCCCAACCATAACCCTCCCCCTAACTCTATATCTAACCCTAAACCTCACCCTCACCCTCACCCTAACCCTAACCCTAACCCTAAACCCCACGCTAAGCATAACCATAACATTCACCCGCACCCTCACCCTCAGCGTAACTCTAACCCTAACCATAACAAGAACACTAAACCTAACTCAAACCATTCCCCTAAGCCTAATCCTCACCACCACCCTCACCCTCAGCCTTACCCTAAGCCTAAGCCTAACCCTCACACTAACCCTCATACTCACCGTCACCCTAACCCTAATCCTAAACCTAACCTTATCCCTAAACCTCAACCTATCCCTCACCCTCACCCTAACCCTAACACTAAACCTATCCCTAAAGCTCAGCCTAATCCTCCGCCTAACCCTAACCCTAACCCTAAACCTCACCCTCACACTAACCCTAACAATAAACCTCAACCTAAACCTCACCCTAAACCTGACCCTCACATTCAAACTCACCATTACTCTAACCGTAACTCTAACAATAACACTAACCCTAAACCTAACCCTCACCCTAACCCTCCCCATAACCCTATATCTAACCCTAAACCTCACCCTCACCATCACCCTAACCCAAACCCTAACCCTAAAACCCACCCTAACCATAACCATAACCCTCACCCTAAACCTCACCCTAAACCTGACCCTCACATTCAACCTCACCATTACTGTAACCGTAACCCTAACAATAACACTAAGCCTAACCCTAACCCTAACCCTAACGATAACCCTCATCCTCAGCCTCACTCTCACAGCAAACTTAATCCTAACCATAACACTAACAATAACGCTAACCCTAACCCTAACCCTAACCCTAACTCTAATCCTCACCCCCTACCTCACCTTCAGCCTAGTCCTAAGCCTACCCTAACACTAATCCTCACCATAACCCTAACCCTAATCCTAACCCTAACACTAACCATAACCCTAAACCTAACCCTAAACCTCACCCTCACCCTAGCAATCACCCTAACCCTATTCCTAACCGTAAACCTCATCCTGTCCCTCCGTATAACCCTAACTCTAAACCTCACGCTAACACTAACCCTAAAAATAACCCTAAGCCTCACCCTCACCGCCAACTTAACCCTAACCATAACACTAACAATAACCATAACCCTAAGCCTTACCCTAACTCTAAATCTATTCCTCACCCCCAAGCTCAACCTCAGCCTAACCCTAACCCTAACCCTAAACCTCACCATTACCCTAACCCTAACACTAACCCAAAACCTAAACCTAACCCTAAACCTAACCGTAATCCTCAGCCTCAACCTCACCCTAACCCAAAACCTAACCATAACCCTCACACTAACTCTAACCCTAACCCTAACACTAACCCTCACCCTAACCCTAACCCTAACCATCACCCTAAACCTAATCCTCACGCCTATGCTCACCATTAACCTAACACTAAGCCTAAACCTAACCCTAACCCGAAAACTCACACTCACCCTCACCCTAACCCTA
This sequence comes from Dipodomys merriami, assembly GCF_024711535.1. Taxonomy (NCBI): domain Eukaryota; kingdom Metazoa; phylum Chordata; class Mammalia; order Rodentia; family Heteromyidae; genus Dipodomys; species Dipodomys merriami. The sequence goes on along the minus strand of NW_027203418.1, from coordinate 14,795 downwards.
ATCTTAAAACTAACCCTAACCGTAACCCTAAACCTCAATCTAACCCTCAACCTAACCTGAACCCTAACACTTAACCTAAACTAACCCTTGACCTAACCCTCCAACTAAACCTAAATCTAACTATAAACCTCACCCTCACCCTAATCCTAACCGTAACCCTAAACCTCACCCTAACCCTAACACTCACCCTCACCCTCAACATAACTCTAACCCTAACCCCAACAATAAGAGTAATCCAAACCCTAAACCTAACCCTAACCCTAACCCTAACTCTAATGCTCACACTCAACCTCACCCTAACCCTAATCCTAACCCTAACCCTCACCCTAACCCTAACCCTCACCCTCACTGTAACCCTCACCCTCATTCTTACCCTCACCCTAACCCTCACCCTAACCCTAAACCTTACCCTAACACTAACCCTAACCATCACCTTCACCCTAGCCCTCACCCTAACCCTAATCGTAAACCTAATCCTCATCCTGAACCTCACCCTAACTCTAAGCCTAAACCTAACCCTAACCCTAACCCCAACCCTGACTGTAACCCTAACACTGACCCTAACACTAACTCTCACCATAAACCTAACCCTAAACCTAAACCTAATCTTCAGCCTCACCCTAACCCTAACACAAACCCTAACCCTAACCCTCATCCTAACTCTAAGCCTAACCCTAACCTTAATCGTAACCCTCATATTCACCCTCACCCTAACCCTAATCCTAAACCTGACCCCATACCTAACCCTAACCCTCACCCTAACCCTCTGCCTAGCCATCACCCTTACACTTATCCTAACCCTAACCCTCACCCTAACCATAACCCTAACCCTAAACCTAAACCTCACCCTAAAATTTACCCTCACCCTAACACTAATCCTGAACCTAATAATTACCCTCACACTAACCCTAAACCTCACCCTAACCCTAAACCTCACCCTAACACTATCCCTAACCCTCACCTCACCCTAGCCTTCACCCTAACCTTAACCCTCATCCTCACCATAAACCTCACACTAACCCTAACCCTAATCCTCAATCTAAAACTCACCCTCACCCTCAGCCTAACCCTAAGCCTAACCCTAAACCTAACCCTAACCCTCACACTCACACTAACCAAAACCCTACTCCTAATCCTAAACCTAACCCTCCCCCTAACCCTCCCCCTAAACTTAACCCTAAACCTAACACTAACCCTAACCCTAACCCTCACCCTCAGCCTCACCCTAACCCTAACTCTAACCCTAAACCTCACCCTAACCCTGAAACTAACCCTAACCTTAAACCTCACCCTCAAACTCACCCTAGCCCTTACCCTAAGCCTAATCCTAACCCTAACTCTCATCCTAACCCTTCCCCTAAACCTAACCCTCACCCTCAACCTCACTCTCATCCTAACCCTAAGCCTAACCCTAAACCTAAACCTAACACACACACTCACCCTCACTCTAACCCTGATGCTGTCCCTACCCTAACCCTAAGGCTAACCCTCCCTCTAACTCTCACCATAACACTAACCCAAACATTAACCCTCAACCTAAACCTCACCCTAACTCTAACTCTATCCCTAAACCTCACCCTCACCCTAAACCTAACTCTAACACTAACCCAAACCCTAAACCTCACCCTAACACTAACCCTAACCCTAAACCACACCCTCACCCTCAGCCTAATCCTAAGCCTAACCCTAACCCTAACACTCACACTCAACCTAACCCTAACCCTAAACCGCATCCTAACCCAACCCTCACCCTTAACCTCAGCCCAATCCTAAGCCTATCCCTAACCTTAACCCTAACCCTCACACTCACCCTAACACTAAACCTAATGTACAACTAACCCAAACCCTAACCCACACCCTCAACCTAACCCTCACCTTAAGCCTAACCCTAACATTAATACTAACCCTAACCCTCACCCTCAGCCTCACCCTAACCCTAACTCTAACACTAAACCTCACCCTGAACCAAACCCTAACCATAATCCTATCTCTAAACCTCATCCAAGACCTAATGCTAACCCTCACCCTCACCATAACCTTAACCCTAACCCTAACGCTAACAATAACCCTAACCCTAACCCTAACCCTCACTATAAACATAACCCTCACCCTACCCCTAAACCTCACCCTATCACTTACCCTCACCTTAACACTAAACCTAACACTAAACCTCACACTAACCCTAACCATCAACGTAAACCTTAACCTCACCCTAACACTAACACTAAACCTCACCCTCTCCCTAGACCTCGCCCTAACCCTAACCATCATCCTCACCCTAAACTTCACACTAACCATAACACTAATCCAAAATCTAACCCTCAACCTCACCCTAAACCTAACCCTAACCCTCACCCTAACCGTAACCCTTACCCTTACCTTAACCCTCACCATCAGCCTAACAATCACATTTACACTTACTGTCACCCCCACCCTAACCCTCACTCTAATCCTAACCCTCACCCTAACCAAAAATCTACCCCTAAACCTCACCCTCACCTTAACCCTCACTCTAACCCTAACCCTAACACAATCCCTTACCCTAACCCTAACCCTAACCATCACTCTAAACCTAATCCTCACCCCCAAACTCACCCTCAGCCTAACCCTAAGCCTAAGCCTAACTCTAACCCTAAACCTCACACTCACAATCACCCTATCCCTAATCCTAACCCTAACCCTAACCCTAACCCTAACCCTAAATCTCAACCTAACCCTCAACCTAACCTTAACCCTAACACTTAGCCTAACTCTAACCCTCGACCTAACACTCCAAGTAAAACTAAATCTAACCATAAAACACACCCTCCCACTAACCCTAATCCTAACCCTAACCATAAACCTCACCCTAACCCTAACACTCACCCTCACCCTCACCCTCACCATAACTCTAACCCTAACCTAACAATAACAGTAATCCTAACGGTAAACCTAACCCTAACACCAACCCTAATGCTAACACTCAAACTCAACCTAACCCTAATCCTAACCCTAATCCTCACCCTAACCCTCAGCCGAACCCTAAGTCTAACCCTAAACCTAACCTTCACACTCACACTAACCCAAACCCTAATCCTAATCCTAAACCTAACCCTAACCCTCACCCTCACACTAACCCTCACCCTAAACTCTAACCCTAAACCTTACCCTCACCCTAACCATAACCCTAACCTTAAACCTCACCCTCACACTCACCCTAGCCCTTACCCTAACCCTAATCCTAAATCTAACCCTCATCGAAACCCTCCCCGTAACCCAAACCCTCAACCTCAACCTCACCATCAGCCTAACCCTAAGACTAACACTAAACCTAAACCTAACAAACACACTCACCCTCACGCTAACCCTAATCCTATCCCTAACCCTAACCCTAAGCCTAACCCTCCCCCTAACTCTCACCCTAACCATAACCCTAACACTGACCCTTACCCTAACCCTCAACCTAAAACTCACCCTAAACCTAACTAACCCTAACCTTCACCATCACCCTAACGCTAAATCTAAACCTAAATCAAACCCTAAGCCTAACCCTAACCCTAACCCTCACACTCACCCTAACACTAACCCTAATTCCATTCCTAACCCTAACTCTAACCCTCTCCCTCAACCTAACCATCATCTTAAGCCTACCCCTAACATTAATCCTAACCATAACCCTCACACTCAGCTTCAACCTAACCCTAACTCTAACACTAAACCTCAACCTGACCCTAAACCTAAACATAACCCTATCCCTAACCCTCATACTAGCCCTAACCCTATCCCTCACACTCACCCTCACCATAACCTTAACCCTAACCCTAACACTAACAATAACCCTATCCCTAACCCTCATCCTCACCCTAAACATAACCCTCAACCTAACCCTAACCCTCACCCTAACACTTCCCCTTCCCCTAACACTAACCGTAACCCCAACACTAAACCTCACACTAACCCTAACCATCAACTTAACCCTACACCGCACCCTAACACTAACCCTAAACCTCACCCTCTCCCTAGACGTCGCCCTAACCCTAACCGTCATCCTCACCCTAAACTTCACACTAAACCTAACACTAATCCTCAATCTAACCCTCATCCTCATCCTAAACCTTACCCTAACCCTCACCCTAACCCTAACCCTCAACCTTACCTTAACCCTCACCCTTACCGTAACCCTCACGCTGAGCCTAACCCTAAAATTTACCCTTAACCTCAACCCCACCCTAACCTTCACTCTAAACCTAACACTCACCCTAACCCTAACTCTACCCTAAACGTCACCCTCACCCTAACCCTAACTCTAACCCTAACCCTAACACTAACCCTCACCCTAACACTAAACCTAACCATAACCCTAACCCTAATCTTCAACACCACCCTCACCCTTAGCCTAACCGTAAGCCTAAGCCTAATTCTAACCCTAAACCTCACACTCACCCTCACCCTAACTCTAATCCTAACCCTAACCCTATCCCTAAACCTCAACCTAACCCTCAACCTAAACTTAACCCTAACACTTACCCTCAACCTAACCCTCTACCTAATCTTCCAACTAAATCTAAATCTCATCATAAACCTCACTATCACCCTAACCCTAATCCTAACCCTAAACCTAAACCTCACCCTAAATCTAACACTCACCCTCACCCTCACCATAACTCTAAACCTAACCCTAACAATAAAAGTAATCCTAATCCTAAACCTAAGCCTAACACTAACCCTAACCCTAATGCTAAAACTCAAACTCAGCCTAACCCTAATCCTAACCCTAAACCTCACCCTAAACCTAACCCTCATCCTAACCCTAAACCTAACCCTATCCCTAAACCTAAACCTTACCCTAACACTAACGCTAATCCTCACCTTCACCCTAGCCCTCACCCTAACCCTAATAGTAAACCTAATTCTCATCCTAACCCTCACCATAACTCTAAGCCTAAACCTAACCCTAAGCCTAACCCCAACCCTCATTGTAACCCTAACATTGACCCTAACACTAACACTCACCATAAACCTAACCCTAAACCTAACCCTAAACCTAACCCTAATCCTCAGCCTCACCCTCACCCTAACCCAAACCCTAACACTAGCCCTCATCCTAACTCTAAGCCTAACCCTAACCCTCACCCTAACCCTCAGCCTAGCCCTCACCCTTACATTATCCTAACCCTAAACCTCACCTAAACCATAACCCTCATCATAAACCTAACCCTAACCCTAAAATTTACCCTCACCCTAACACTAAACCTAACCCTAATACTAACACTCACACTAACCCTAAACATCACCCTAACCCTAAACCTCAACCTAACCCTAACCCTCACCCTCAAACTCACCCTTAGCCTAACTCTTAGCCTAAACATAAACCTAACCCTAACACACACACTCACTGTCACCCTAAACCTAAACCTAAACCTAATCCTCACCCTTACCCTGAGTGTAACCATGAGACTAACCCTAACACTAACCCTCACACTCACCCTAAACCTTACCCTAATCCTAATCCTAACCCTAACCCTAAGCCTCACCCTCAGCCTCATGTTAACTCTAACTCAAACCCTATACCTCACACTCACCCCAAACAAAACCCTAACCCTAAACCTCACCCTAACACTAACCCTAAACCTCAACCTCACCCTAACCATCAGCCTAACCGTAATCCTAACCCTAACCCTCATTCTAACCCTCCACATACCCTAAACCTAACCCTCAAACTAACACTAACACTCACCCTCACCCTCACCCTCAGCCTAAACCTAAGCCTAACCATAAACCTAAACCTAACCCTCACTCTCACCCTAACCCTAAACCTAATCCTAATTCTAACCCTAACCCCAATCCTCAGCCTCACCCTAACCCTCACCCTAAACCTAACCCTAAACCTAACGCTAACACTAACCCTAACCCTCACCCTCAGCCTCACCTAACCCTAACACTAACCCTTAACCTCAACCTCACATGAACCCTAATCCTAACCCTAACCCTCACTCCAACCCTAACCCTCACCCTCACCGTAACACTAACCCTCATCCTAACCCTCACCCTAAACCTAACCCTAACCCTAAACCTTACCCTAACAATAACCCTAATCCTCACCCTCATCCTAGCCCTCACCCTAACGCTAATCATAACCCTAATCCGCATCCTAACCCTCACAGTAACCCTAACCCTAACCCTCATCTTTACCCTAACCCTAAACCTCAACCTAACCCTAACCCTAAATCTCACCCTAACCCTAACCCTAACCCTCACACTAACCCTAAACTTAACCGAACCCTAACTCTCACCCTAACCCTAACCCTAACCCTCACCCTAACCCTAACCCTCACACTCACCCTAATCCTCATCCTATCCCTAATCCTAAACCTAACCCTATCCCTAACCCTCACACTCACCCTAACCCTGACTCTAATCCTAATCCTAACACTAATGCTAATGCTCATGCTCATCCTAACCCTCACCGAAACACTAACTGTAACACTAACCCTAAACCTATCCCTCAATCTCAGCCTCACCCGTACCCTAACTCTAACCCTAAAACTCATCCTCAACCTAAACCTAAACCTAAAACGAACACTAACCCTAACCCTAAACCTCACCCTCACCCCAGCCCTCACCCTAACACTAATCCTAACCCACATCCTAACCCTCACCCTAACACCATCCCTAACCCTCACCCTCACTCTCATCCTAACCCTAATCCTAACCCTAACCTTCATCCTAACCCTCCCCCTAAACCTTACCCTAAACCTCACACTAACACTAACCCTCAACTTCAACCTCACCATTAGCCTAAACCTTAGCCTAAACCTAAACCTAACCCTAACACACCCACTCACCCTCACCCTAACCCAAATCCTAACCCTAACCCACACCCTCACCCTCACCCTCAGTGTAAACCTAAGCAAACCCTAACCCTAAACCACACACTCACACTAACATTTTCCATAATCGTAATCCTAAACCTAACCCAAAGCCTCACACTCAGCCTCACCTTAACCCTAACTCAAACCCTAAACCTCACACTCACCCTAAACCTAACCCTAACCCTAACCCTAAACATCACCCTAACACTAACCCTAAACCTCAACCTCTCCCTCGGCCTCACCCTAACCCTAATCATAACCCTAATCCTCATCCTAACCCTCCCCATGTCCCTAACCCTAACACTCACCCTAACCCTCACACTCACCCTCAGCCTAAACCTAAACCTAACCCTAACCCTCACACTCATCCTAACCCTAACCGTAATCCTAATACTAAACCTAACCCTAACCCTCACCCTCACCCTAACCCTCACCGTAAACCTAACCCTCAACCTCACCCTCACCCTCACCCTCAACCTCAGCCTAAACCTCACCCTACCCCTAACCATAACCCTAACCCTCACCCTCACCCTCATCCTCACCCCAACCCTAAACCTAACCCTAACCCTCACCCCATCCCTAACCCTCACCCTATCACTAACTCTCACCCTCACCCTCACCCTAATCCTATCCTTAACTCTAATACTAACCCTCAAGCTCACCATAACCCTCACCAAAAAACTTACCCTCAACCTCACCCTAAGCGTAACCCGAAACCTCACAGTAACCCTAACATCCACCCTAACACTAAACCTCAACTTAACCCTCAATCTCACCCTAATTCTCAACCTAACCTTACCTTAAGCCTTACCTAAACTAAACCCTCAACCTCACTCTCACCCTAAACCTCACCCTCACCCTAGCTCACACCCTAACCCTAACCCTAAACCTAACCCTCACACTAAACCTCACACTACCCCTAAACCTTACCCTAAGCCTAACGCTCATCCTAACCCTAACCCTAACCCTAACTGTCACCCTAAACCTACCCCTAAACCTAACCCTCACTCTAACCCTAAACCTCAACCTCAACCTCAAGCTCACCCTCACCCTCAGCCTAAAGCTAGTGCTACCCTAATCCTAACCCTCACTCTAAAACTAAATCTAACCCTAAAACAAACTCTCCCCCTCCCCCTCACCCTCACTCTAATTCTCACTCTAACCCTAACCCTCACCCCCAACCTCACTCTCACCCTCAGCCTAACCCTAGTCCTTACCTTAATCCTAAAACTCAACCTACCCCTGACCCTAACCCTAACCCTCACCCTAACCCTCACCCTCACCATAGTCCACACCCTAACCCTAACCCTAAACCTAACCCTCACACTAACCCTAACCCTAACCCTCACCCTAAACCTTATCCTAACCGTAAACCTAAAACTAACCTTCACCCTAACTGAACCCTAACCCTAACCATAACCTAACCCTAACCCTCACACTAACCCTAACCCTAACCCTCAGCCTAACGCTCATCCTAACCCTAACCCTAACCCTAACCATAAATCTCAACCTAACCCTCATGCTAACCCTAACTCTAACACTAACCCTAAACCTGACCTTCAATTTCACCCCCCCATAACCCTAACTCTAACCCTAAACCTCACCCTCACATTAACCCTAATCCTAACACAAACCGTAAACCTCACCCTAACTCTCACCCTAACCCTCACCCTAAACATCACCTTAACCTTAACCCACACCCTAACCCTAACCATAACCCTCACCCTAACGATAATCTCAGCTTAACCCTAACCCTGAAGTAAACGACACCCTCAACCTCACCCTCACCCTAGCCCTCACCCTCACCCTAGCCCTCACACTCACCCTAACCCTAACACTAAACATCAACCTCATCCTCACCCTCACCCTCAGCCTAAGCCTAACCCTAACCTAATCCTACCCCTCAACCTCACCCTCATCCTCAACCGAACCCTAACCCTAACAATAAATTTAACCCTCACCCTAACACTAAACCTCAACCTCACCCTAAACCTAATCCTAACCCTAACTCTAATCCTAACCCTCACCCTCACCCTAACTCTAACCCTAACCCTCACACTAACCCGAACCCTCACCCTAACTTTAACACTAACCCTAACCCTTACCCTCACAATCACCCTAAATCTAACCCTTACCCTCACCCTAACCCTAACCCTAACAGTACCCCTAAACCTAAACCTAGTCCTCACACTAACCCTATCTGTCACCCACACCTTATCCCGAACCCTCACCCGAACCCTCACACTAACCCTAACCCTAAACCTAACCTTAACACTCCCACTAAACCTAATCCTCACCCTAACTATAACCCTACACATCAGCCTAAACCTCACCCTAACCCAAACCCTAACCCTAATCCTCACCCTATCCCTAAACCTATCCTTAACCCTCACACTCACCCTAGCCCTCACCCTAACCCTACCCCAAACCCTAACCCTAATTCTAAACCTAATTCTCACCCTATCCCTAACCCTTATCCTAACCCTCACACTCACCCTAGCCCTCACCCGAACCTCACCCTAACCCTATCCCTAACCCTAAACCTCACCCTCACCCTAACCAAAACCCTAACCTTCACCCTAACCCCAATCCTAACCCTGACCCTAAACTTAACCCTAAAAGTCACACTAACCCTAACCCTCACCCTAACGCTAACCCTACCCCACAGCCTAACCCTCATCCTAAATCTAACACTAACCCTATCCCTCATGCTAACCCTACCCTAACATTAAACCTAACCCTCACCCTAACGCTAACCCTCACCCTCACCCTCACACTCACACTCACCCTCAGTCTAACCCTAACCCTAATCCTAAACCTAACCCTCATCCACACTCTCACCATAACTCCAACCAGAACCATAACCATAACGCTCCCACTACCCCTCCACCTCACCGAACCCTCACTCTCACCCTAACGCTCACCCTCACCCTAACCCTAACCCTAACACTAACCCTCACCCTAACCCTAAGCCTCACCCTCACCCTCAACCTCACACTCACCCTAACCCTAACCCTCACCATCACCCTAACCCTAACCCTAACTATAACACTCACACTAACCCTAAACCTAACCCTCCCCCTCACCCGAACCTTCACCCTCATCCTCACCCTAAACATCACCCTAACAATAACCCTCACCCTAATCCTAACCCTAACGCTCACCCTAACCCTAACGCTCACCTTAACCCTCAACCTCATCCAAATTCTCACCGTAATCTTACCCTAACCCTTACCTAAACTAAACCCTCACCCTCACCCTAAACCTAAACCTCACCCTCACCCTAAAGCTAACCCTAACCCTAACCCTCACACTCACCCTCACCCTCACCTCACCACAACCCTATCCCAGACCCTCAACCTAAAGCTAATCCTAACACTTGCCCTCACCCTAATCCTCACCCTAACCTTAACCTTAAACCTAATCCTCACCCACATGCTCACCCTAACACTAACACTAAAACTATCCCTCACCCTCAGTCTAACCCTCACCCTAACGCTTACTCTCACCCTAAACCTAATCCTCACACTAACTCTAAACCTAAATATAACCCTAACCCTAACCCTCACCTTAATCCTGACCCTGATCTTAACCCTCAGCCTATGTCTAACACTAAACCTAAATCTCACCCTCACCTAATGCTCACCATCACCCTAAACCTCACCCTAAACCTAACCCTCAACCACACCCTAAATCTCACCCTCATCCTTACTCTCACCCTAAGCCGAAACCTAACCCTAACCCTAATCCTAAACCTAAACGTCACCCTCGCCCGAAAACTAACACTAACTGTAAACTTCACCCTCACCATCATACTAACACTAATCCTAAACCTAACCCTCACACTCACCCTAAACCTAGCCCTCATCCTCACTGTCACCCTCACCCTTACCCTAAACGCAAACTTAACCATCATCCTAACCCTAACCCTAACCCTAACCTACACCCTAAATCTAACCCTAACCCTAAACCTCACCCTCACCCTAACCTTCACCCTCACATGAAACCTCAATCTCACCCTAACCCTCACCCTCACCCTAAACATCACCCTAACCCTAACCCTCACCCTAACCCTAAACATAACCCTCACCTTCACCCTAACCTTAACAATAACCCTAACCCTCACCCTTAAACTCACGCTAACCCTAACCCTCACTCTTACCCTAAACCTCATCCTAAAACTTAATCTTACCCTAAACCTAACACAAACCCTAACCTTCACACTAAAACTAACCCTCACCCTCACACTAACCCTAACCCTATCCCTCACCGTAACCCTAACCATCACCCTAAACCTAACCCTAACCCTCATCCTCACCATAGCCCTCACACTTACCATAATCCTAACCATTACCCTAACCCGAACCATAAACGCTAACCCTCACCTTCACCCTCACCCTAACCCTAAACATAACCCTCACCTTCACCCTAACCCTAACAATAACCCTAACCCTCACCCTTAAACTCACGCTAACCCTAACCCTCACTCTTACCCTAAACCTCATCCTAAAACTTAATCTTACCCTAAACCTAACACAAACCCTAACCCTCACACTAAAACTAACCCTCACCCTCACACTAACCCTAACCCTATCCCTCACCGTAACCCTAACCATCACCCTAAACCTAACCCTAACCCTCATCCTCACCATAGCCCTCACACTTACCATAATCCTAACCCTTACCCTAACCCGAACCATAAACGCTAACCCTCACCCTCACCCTCACCCTAACCCTAAACATAACCCTCACCTTCACCCTAACCCTAACAATAACCCTAACCCTCACCCTTAAACTCACGCTAACCCTAACCCTCACTCTTACCCTAAACCTCATCCTAAAACTTAATCTTACCCTAAACCTAACACAAACCCTAACCCTCACACTAAAACTAACCCTCACCCTCACACTAACCCTAACCCTATCCCTCACCGTAACCCTAACCATCACCCTAAACCTAACCCTAACCCTCATCCTCACCATAGCCCTCACACTTACCATAATCCTAACCCTTACCCTAACCCGAACCATAAACCCTAACCCTCACCCTCACCCTCACCCTAAACCTAAACCTAAACCTACTCCTCACGCTCACCCTAACCCTAACCCTAACCCTCACCTTAACACTCACTCTAATCCTATCCTGATCCTAACCCTCACTCTAAAGCTAACACTAAACCTAAACCTCACCCTCACCCTGACCCTCACCATCACCCTAACCTTCACCCAAACCCGAACCCTCACCTCAACCTAATCTTCACTCTCACCCTAACCCTAAACCTAAAACTAAACCTCTCCCTAACCCTCACCCTCACCCTCACCCTCACCTTAAGCCTAACCCTAAACCTAATCATAAACCGAACCCTCAACTTCACCCTAAACCTAACCGTAACCATCACCCTCACACTCACCATTACCCTAACACCAACCCTAACCCTTACCCTAACCCTCATCCTAACCCTAACCCTAACCCTAACAATAACCCTCACCTAACCCTAACCCTAACAATAACCCTATCCCTCACCATAACACTTATCCTCACACTTACTCTAAACCTAACCCTAAACCTCACCCTAACCCTGACCCTATCCCTCACCCTAATCCTAACCCTAACCCACAGCCTAAACCTAACCCTAACCCTCACCCTCACACTAACCCTCATCCACACCCTAATCCTCAACCTCACCCGAACCATCACCCTCACCCTTACACTCACCCTCACCCTAAACATCACCCTAAACCTAACCCTCACCCTAACGCTAAACATAACCCTCACCTTCACCCCAACTGTAATCCTAACTCTAATACGAACCCTCACTCTGACCCTCACCCTCACACTCACGCTAAACCTAAACCTCACTCTCACTCTAACCCTCACTGTAACCCTTAACCTTACCCTAACACTAACCGTAACCCTAACCCACTCCCTCACACTAAACCTAAACCTCACCCTCACCCTAACCCTAACCCTCACACTACCCCTCACACTAACAATTACCCTCACCCTAACCAAACCCTAACCCTCACACTCACCCTAGCACTCACCCTTACACTAATCCTATCCCTAACCCTAACCCTATCCTTAAAACTAACCCTCACCCTCACCCTCATCCTGACCCTCATCCAAACCCTAACCCTAACCCTAACCCTAACCCTCACCTTCACCCTCACCCTAACCCTAACACTAACTCTAATTCAAACCCTAACCCTCACTCACACCCTAAACCTCACCCTAATCCTTAGCCTCCCCCTCACCCTAACCAGAACCCACACCTTAACCTTAACCTCACCCTACCCCTAAACCTAACCCTCACCCTCACAATCACCCTAAAACTAGCCCTCTCCCTCATCCTCACCCTAACCCTAAACCTAATGCTAACCCTAACCCTCATCCTCACCTGAACCCTAACCCTACCCCTCACTCTAACACAAACCCTAACCCTAATGCTAACCCTGAGCCTCACCCTCACCCTAACCCTCACCCTAATCCTTACCCTCACCCTCTCCCTCACCCTTACCTTAAACCTACCCATCAGCCTAACACTCACCTTAAACCTTAATCTCAGTATAAACCTAACACTAACCCTAATCCTGACACTAACCCTAAACCTAAACCTAACACTAATCCTCACTTTAACTGTCAACCAAATCCAAACATTGACCCTAACCCTCGCCCTAACGCTAACACTAAACCTAAACCTCACCCTCTCTAACCCTCACTGTCACCCTAACCCTCAACGTCACCCTAACCCTCACCGTAATCCTAACCCTCACCCTAAACCTCACCCTAACCCTTACACTCACCATAAAATTAACCCTAATCCATACCCTAACCCGAACCCGAACCCGAAACCTCACCCTCACACTCACCCTAACTGTAACCCTAACACTCACCCCAACCATAAACCTCATCCTAACCCTAACCGGAACTCTAACCCTATACCTCTCCCTAACCCTAAGGCTAAACCTTACACTAACTCTTACACTCATCCTAATCCTCACCCTAACCCTTTTCCTCACACTAATCCTAATCCTAACCCTCACACTAATCCTAACCCTCAACCTAACCCACACCGTCACCCTAACCCTCACCCTAACCCTAACCCTCACCTACAACCTAACCCTCACCCTCACCCTCACTCTCACCCTCAGCCTAACCCTAACCCTAATCCTAACCCTAACCCTCAGCCTAACTCTAACCCTAACCCTCACCTTAACCCTAACCCTCACCTTCAACCTCACCCTCAGCCTAATCCTCACCCTAAACCTAACCGTAACCCTTTCCTAACTTAAAACCCCACCCTCACCCTAACCCTCACCCTAACCCTCGCCCTCAGCCTAGCCCTCACTCTAAGCCTAACCCTAACCCAACCCTCAGCATCAACCTCATCCTCAACCTCAGCCTCACCTTAACACTAAACCTAATCCTATACTTAACCATCACCCTCACCCTCACTCTAACCCTAACCATAAACCTAATGCTAACACTAAACATCACCCTCACCTTAACCCTAATCCTAACCCTCAACCTAATCCTAACACTAACCCTAATGCTACACCTAACCCTAACCATCACACTAAGACTAATGCTAACCCTAATACTCAACCTCACCCTAAACCTCACCCTAAATCTTACCCTCATCCTAACCCTCACCCTAACCCTAAACCTTAACCAAACCCTCACCCAAACTCTCACCCTAACCCTTACACTAACCCTATCCCTCACCCTAACCCTAAGCCTCACCCTAACCCTCACCCTCAACCTAACCCTAATGCTAACCCGAACCCAAACCCTTACCCTAACCCTCACCCTAACCCTAACCCTCACCCTCAAAATAACTCTCACTATAACCCTTACCCTCACCCTAACCCTAAGCCTAACATTAACACTAAAACTCACCCTAAACCTCACCCTAACATCAACCCTCAAACTCACCCTAACCC